>NC_134397.1:190990513-191140513 GCF_050003625.1 Haematobia irritans | reverse complement strand
TTCTCTTAAAACATGTTTGAGGTGATCATATTCCTTCTCTGGATGTAAGAAGACGGTGTTAAGAAGTTTTAAGTCTCTAATGTCCCAATTTTTTTGCCAACAAATTTTCATTGTTAACGACACAAAGGCAAGAAAACTAAACAAGAAAGATGTATACTAGATAGGGTCACGAAAAAAAGTTGATGGGGTCACCCTCCGGTTTTGTTGCCTATTCGAAGACAATTTCAGAACACCAAAACTTTTTTTTCGTGCACCCTACGACCTCCCGAAATACAATTTATTGTGATGTGTCGTCATTTGAAGTCCGATCAAAAAGAAACGCATATCGTTGTTCGTGGTTGTTCAGGGGCTATATTTCGTGCATCGGTCATTTTTGACTCCGACGTTAAATTTGATTTTAAATTTTTTTTAATTCGCTTCGTATACCCTATGATGCCCATTTTCTGATAACCATTATAAAGATCTTAACAAAATATGAAACCTTTGCTTTGAAGTATTTACTTATATTCATAAACAAAAAAGTTATAGAGATTTTAAAAAGTCAATAGGTCACCCTACACACCACCAAATAGTTTTTGCTGTGTTGTCATTATGTCCGATCGAAACAACATGCACAACCTTATTCACATCTACAAAATTAATTTATAAGGCATTTAGAACACAAAACCTGTTTATCTGTAAATTTCTAACGGTACCTTTGTATACATACTCGTTGTTTGTACTACGGTATTTTCTGCGTTATGTAAAGTGCATGTGTTTTTGCTAGAACAATTTGAGAGCCTACTGTTTTAAAATTCTAACAATCACTTTCGCTTTCGGGGGGTCGTAGGGTGCACGAAAAAAAAGTTTTGGTGTTCTGAAATTGTCTTCGAATATGCTACAAAACTGGGGGGTGACCGCATCAACTTTTTTTTCCTTTAAGCCGTGACCCTATCTAATGTATACGGTAAATTTGAGTATATGCTGCAAAGCATCTTGAACATTTTCAACTAAGTTTTCTTTATATTGTTTTACTAAAAGCTTCCTTATTAAATGAAGCCCGCCTAAAGGCGGGATTGGGCAATAGAGGGTTAAGATTCCTTGCCATCGGCAAGAGTTACCGCAATACAAGTAATTCGATTGTGGACGACAGTCTTTAGTACAAGTTTCTATGCAATACATCGTGGAGGGTACATAAGATTCGGCCTGGCCGAACTTACGGCCTTATATACTTGTTTCTGCTAGGAAGCTATCACAATGGACTGAATAGTCTAAGTGAGCCTGAATCTTAATCGGGCTGCCACTTTAACCTAGAAAGCTTTGCAAACTATATCGATGTGCCAAAAGTCCACAGATTTATTTCATCAGAATAGGACTAAATACCATCTCTCGCTCTCTCTTCGTAGACTTAACTAATGCAAACCTATTAATATGCAGAATGTTTATTTTCTTCTTATATTTGTGTATTTGCTCTATTCATTATTATGCATTAGACTCTAAAGTATCAATCAACTCAAAACGAACGGATGTTGAAAGGATTCTTGGCTGAAACTAAACATTACCATAAATCAATGCATATAGCCAAAGTCTTTATCTAATAGGGAGAGACAATAAAGCAATAAGTTAATTATACATAACCAATAACTCCAACAATATGGGCTATATAAAACTGCATTAATGATATTGATGAATAATAATGAGAAATTGCTATCAAAAGAAAATTTTGCAATTACAAAATACAGCATTGAAGAAAGGAAATATGTGTTATACATCTGTAATATGTGTTATACATACTCAGTGTTTATAGTAAAAATGCTTGATTAGGTGCAATATTATTATAGGTGTTACAATATTGTTAATATGAATATTTCAAAACATAATTTCAAAATTAATTTATGTACTGAAAAGAACAAGAATTTTTAGTATAAAATTGAAACGAAATTTCAAACAGAATTATTTAATGATAATGAGTTAAATTTTTGTTTATGAAAAATGTGTTAGATTTTTTTTTTCTTCGACTTTTAAGCAAAGAAAAATAATTTCCATATTAATACCCATCAGTAGTTAGATGAAAATTCTATGAATTTCTATGATGCGATTATTTAGAACTCATATGCAAATAGGTTTAGTTAATATTAAGGACCCCTGTTTTCATTCATTATGGAAGACCAAAAAAATATGTAATTATTAAATCATCAAAAAACAAACGCTAAACCTTAATTCACAATGTTTAATAAAGTTTGCGGTTTTAACGTTTAATGCATAAATAACAAATGACCATCAACTCTATCATTTTTTTTAATCTTTCATTTACACACCACTACTAATGCAAATAAACTCTATGATATTTACATAAAATGTTAATTTTTGCACTTTAATTAAAACATTAAAAATGTTTATAAATTAATATGATGTCATCCATTATTGAGAGAACATAAATAGAGTGTGACAATTTTTTTTTATTGTTACATTTTAAATAAAGTGGACATAAGTGTTTAATTTATCCCAAGTTTGTTTTGCTTTTTTTTCAGAGTGATTAATATTTGTAAAACAAAATGATCAATATTTTAATTAAAGAAACATGTTTAATAATAAAACAAACATGAAAAATATATAAAAAGATTAGCCTGATTAACCTATAACATACCAAAGAAAATACTAATAAGAATTCTCTATTCTAAAAACAAAAGAATAAACATTACTGTGAAGTAGAGAAAATTACCTATTAGTACAATATGTATTTCCCAATTTAAAAATTTTTGTATTCGTTAAGAGTCAAAGATGATACAATGTGGACCAAAAAAACTTATAAAATTCGTTGGCTCAAATTGGATTGCGTTCTTCTATCTATGAGGAAGATTTCAATTAACCATGTTTCTTTTTTTAACTTCAACTACGAAAACGCCACAAATCGTTGAAAAATTTCTCTATGGAATTGAGAACATTTACTATACTGCTGAGCCAGAAATCTGGCGATGATCACAAGAGTTCTCCCGGAAGATGAATAGAAACGATGGGTATGAAATGATAACACAGAGGAATTAGAAGTTGTGTAGAACAAAAGTGCATTGATTGGAAGAAGAATTACCAATTGTAATTGAAGCTAACATTCAATATAACACTCACCACACTGACAAAAATATTGTCGTGAGGTCAAAGATTTCATGTCTTTAAAATGCAAATTTTCCTTAGCACAGAAGATGCATTTCTCTAATATAAAGCTTTTTTCCTTGTCCAAAACTCGATAAACTTTTCAACGAAGTCGTATTGTCTTAATAATTAAGTGATTTCGCTTAAAAATGGGTATCATAACATGAAAGAAAAATGTTTGTCAACTTGACATTAATAATTCAGAAAAATTCTTTAAAATTAATGAAATTGTCTTTAAATTTGATGCCTTTTTGCAGATTTTTTTTTTTTTTTTTTTTTGCAGAGAATTGTGCCTTAAAAGTATCCTTACTGGTATTATCCGCTTCTTTGGCTCGTAATCAATACTAGAATTTTTAAAGTAAAGACAAAATCTCTGGAACCGGGCATGCCCTTTTTTCAGTTCAACGCGTGAATTTATAGAGAAGGATCAAAATGATTTACAGTGAAAACTATATATGTTAATAAGAACCCTAGCACAACAAAGCACGGTTGCCGTAGTTTGTAGAAGTCTACCAAAAATGATAGATTGGTAGAGTTCTTGTTGTTTTGGTATTTCCGGAAATTTTGTCAAAATTTTCTATAGATATAAAATTTTGTCAAAATTTTCTATAGAAATATAAGTTTTAAAAAATTTGCTATAGAAATAAAATTTTGTAAAAATTTACTATAGAATTAAAATTTTGTTAAAATTCAAAATCAGTCAAAATTTTATTTCTATATAAAATTTTGTCAAAATTATATTCTATGGAA
Source organism: Haematobia irritans (assembly GCF_050003625.1). Lineage (NCBI taxonomy): Eukaryota > Metazoa > Arthropoda > Insecta > Diptera > Muscidae > Haematobia > Haematobia irritans. Next base: position 191,136,634 of record NC_134397.1, on the reverse strand, counting down.
AATTATATCAAAATTTTATTTCTATATAAAATTTTGTGAAAATTTTATTTCCATAGAAAATTGTGTCAAAATTTTACTTCTATAGATTTTTTTAAATTTTATTTCTGTAGAAATTTTTTTTTAAAGTTTTCTTTCTATAAAAATTTTTTTCTCAAAATTTTACTTCTATAGAAAATTTTTACAAAATTTTATTTCTATAAAAGATGTAGTCAAAATTTTATTTCAATAGAAAATGTTTTCATAATTTTATTTCCGGAATTTTTGTCAAAATTTTCTATAGATATAAAATTTTGACAAAATTTTCTATAGAAATATAAGTTTTAAAAAATTTGCTATAGATAAAATTTTGTAAAAATTTTCTATAAAACTAAAATTTTGTTAAAATTCAAAATCAGTCAAAATTTTATTTCTACAGAACATTTTGTCAAAATTATATTTCTATGGAAAATTATGTCAAAATTTTATTTCTATATAAAATTTTTGTGAAAATTTTATTTCCATAGAAAATTGTGTCAAAATTTTACTTCTATATTTTTTTTTTAATTATATTTCTGTAGAATTTTTTCTTAATGTTTTCTTTCTATAGAAATCTTTTTCAAAATTCTACTTTTATAGAAAATTTTTTCAAAAATTTTATTTTAATAAAAAATGTTGTCAAAATTTTATTTCTATAGAAAATGTTTTCATAATTTTCTATGGAAATATAAGTTTTGAAAATTTTCTATAGAAACAAGATTTTGTAAAAATTTTCTATAGAATTAAAATTTTCTATAGAATTAAAATTTAGACAAAATTTTCTATAGAAATAAAATGTTGACAAAATTTTCTACAGAAATAAAATTTTCTATAGAAAGAAAATTTTGAAAAAAAATTCTACAGAAATAAAATTTAAAAAAAATTTATAGAAGTAAAATTTTTACAAAATTTTGTAAAAATTTTCTATACAAATAAAATGTTTACAAAATTTTCTATAAAAATAAAATTTTTACAAAATTTTCTACAGAAATAAAATGTTGACAAAATATTCTATGGAAATAAAATGTTGACAAAATTTTCTGTAGAAAAAAAGTTTTGACGAAATTTTCTATAGAAATAAAATGTGGTTAATATATTCTATAGAAATAAAATTTTGACAAAATTTTCAATAGAAATAAAAATTTGAGACAATTTTCTATAGACACAAAATTTTGACAAAATTTTCATTGAAATAAAACTTTGACCAAATATTCTATAGAAGTAAAATGTTGGCAAAATTTTCTATAGAAATACAATTCTGACAAGATATTCTATAGAAATTAAATTTTGAGACAATCTTCTATAGAAATAAAAATTTGACAAATTTTTCTATAGAAATAAAATCATGACAAAATTCTCTATATACCAAAAAAAAAAATTATTTGTCAGAAATAAAATTTTGTCAGAATTTTCTATGCAAAAAAGTGTTGACAGAAATTTCTATTGAAATAAAATTTTGAGAAAATTTTCTATAGAAATACAATTTTGACAAACTTTTCTATGGAAATTAAATTTTGACAAACAATTTCCATAGAAAAAAAATCACAAAATTTTCTAAAGACTTTGATTTGATGTTTAGGCAATAATTTCATCAAAAAAATTTAGGGATTCAACGTCGTTATTGCATGAACTAATTTTTCTATGGAAATTAAATGTTGACAAAATTTTCTATAGAAATAAAATTTTGACAAAATTTTCTATAGAAATAAAATTTTGAAAAAATTTTCTATAGAAATAAAATGTTGACAGAAATTTCTATTGAAAACAATTTTGACAACATTTTCTATAAAAATAAAATTTGACAAAATTTTCTATGGAAATAAAATTTTGACAAACAATTTCTATAGAAAAAAAATCACAAAATTTTCGATAGGCTTTGATTTGATGTTTAGGCAACAATTTCATCAAAAAAAGTTAGGGATGCAACGTCGTTATGGCATGATATATCTCAGTCGTTTTCATAATTTTCTATAAAAACAATATTTTTACAAGATTTTCTATAGAAATAAAATTGCGACAAAATTTTCTATAGAAATAAAAATTTGACAAAATTTTCTATGGAAATAAAATTTTGACAAAATTTCCTATGGAAATAAATTTTATCAAAATTTTCTATAGAAAAAAATTTTGACAAAATTTTGTAAAAATTTTCTATAGAAATAACATTTTGGAAAAAAAATCTATAGAAATAAAATTTTTACAAAATTTTCTACAGAAATAAATCTTTGACAAAATTTTCTATAGAAATAAAATTTTGACAACATTTTCTATGGAAATAAAATTTTGACAAAATTTTCTATGGAAATAAAATTTTGACAAAATTTTCTTTAGAAAAAAATTTTTACAAAATTTTCTATAGAAATAAAATTTGTTTCACGTATTCTATAGAAATAAAAATTTGGCAAATTTTTCTATAGAAAAAAAATTTTGAGACAATTTTCTATAGAAATAAAATTTTGACAAAATTTTCATTGAAATAAAATTTAGACCAAATATTCTATAGAAGTAAAATGTTGGCATAATTTTCTATAGAAATGAAATTCTGAAAAAATGTTCTACAGAAATTAAATTTTGAGACAATTTTCTATAGAAATAAAAATTTGACAAAATTCTCTATAGAAATAAAATTTTGACCAAAATTTTCTACAAAAATAAAATATTGTCAAATTTTCTACAGAAATAAAATTTTGTCAGAATTTTCTATGGAAAAAAATGTTGACAGAAATTTCTATTGAAATAAAATTTTGAGAAAATTTTCTGTAGAAATAAAATTTTGACAAAATGGAAATAAAATTTTGACAAACAATTTCCATAGAAAAAAAATCACAAACTTTTCTATAGACTTTGATTTGATGTTTAGGCAATAATTTCATCAAAAAAGTTAGGTATGCAACGTCGTTATTGCATGATATATCTCAGTCGTTTTCATAATTTTCTATAAAAACAAAGTTTTTACAAAAGTTTCTATAGAAATAAAATTGTGACAAAATTGTCTATAGAAATAAAATTTTGACAAAATTTTCTATGGAAATAAAATTTTGACAAAATTTTCTATGGAAATAAAATTTTGACAAAATTTTCTATGGAAATAAAATTTTGTCAAAATTTTCTATAGAAATAAAATTTTGACAAAATTTTCTATAGAAATAAGATTTTGTAAAAATGTTGTACAAAAATAAAATTTTGACAAAATTTTGTGCAGGAATAGAATTTTGGAAAATTTTGATATAGGACAAAAATTGGCAAAGTTTTTTAGAGAAATAAAATTTTAGAAAAATTCTATAGAAATACTATTTTGAGAAAATTTTCTATATAAAAACATTTTTGACCAAAATTTTCTATGGAAATAAAAATTTAACAAACATTTACTATAGAAATAAAAATTTGACAAAATTTTGTATAGAAATAAAATCTTGACAAAATTCCTTATAGAAATAAAATGTTGACAAAAATAAAATATTGCCAAATTTTCTACAGAAATAAAATTTTGTCAGAATTTTCTAGGAAAAAAAATGTCGACAGAAATTACTATTGAAATAAAATTTTGAGAAAATTTTCTATAGAAATAAAATTTTGAGAAAATTTTCTATAGAAATAAAATTTTGATAAAAATTTTCTATGGAAATAAAATTTTGATAAACAATTTCCCTAGAAAAAAAATCGCAATATTTTCTAAAGACTTTGGTTTGATGTTTTGGCAATAATTTCATAATACGACTGATATATCTTAGTCGTATTCAGTCATACAGAAACAGATAATCTTAATGTCATGTTACATCTATTGCCTTTCGACATATTGGCCAAACATCCGGCAGCAACAACGGGTGTACGAGTGCAAGAGCTATCACTGGGATCGGAAAAAAGGCAGGTTACATTTGGTTCCTCAATATATAGCCAGATGTGCCACAACGAAGTGGATAACACTCCGCTGAACTCGCCTTTTGACAAAAAGCTAGAAACTCTAATTCCCAACAGTAAGGCGTAGTGAACGAAGGCTTGAACAATTGTGTCCTTCTAAGGTGAGTAGTCTGAGATAAATGTTAGATGTTTTCCCTATTCTAGTTTCTGCCTACTACGTATTTATTTATGTTAAGTGTGCGTGTATACAATGTGTTATTATTATAATATCGATTTTCTATAGAAGAATATTAAATTACAAATGCTTTGACTTTTCAATTTTCAATCGGCATCATAAATGCCGCCATACTTACATGACACCAGTGCATTCATTGAACATATTTGATATGCACGAGTGAGAATGATTGTTAAATAAATACGCGCGAGTTGTCAGTTGGAAGTGATTGCCAGCCGGTAGGCTGTCTGTCGACATGCCTGATGATATTGTATTTCAATGATGTGTGGTGATTGCTTACCCACTTAAATGCATAAATTAATCGGATCATTTAATCAATTAAATAATAGGAAAATTCAGTTAAACGCATTATATATGCTTATGCACGAAACGTAATTTATTTGTTTACACTAAAGAATCAATTATTTGTTTATGCATTTGTATTGTAATTGTTTGACCTCAAGTTGAATAATAAATAATAAAAACCGTATTGCTATTGTTGTTATATAGTAAAAAAAAGATTTTAAGGTTTTGTAATATTATGATGATTAAACAAATAAGGAATGGCTACTATAGTTTATGACCACTCCAAATCCCTCAATGTGGAACGTACAGCTCAATTTGAATCGAGTTCAACTTTTGGATATGGTTTACGAAGTATTATTGGGTGCTCAACTTAATAATGAGCGATCGATAGCAGATGGTTTAGTTCGGGATAGAGGGATTGGACACTACTGACACTATACTATTGGCATGAGCTCATTCCATAGCTTTCATTTTCAGTAAACGTCACTGTTATCCTCATTCCAAAGTAGAAGTTTGAATATGGTATTTGAAAAACTGGCCTATATTCCCAAATTTCTGATTTTTTGAAGAGTAAATCAATTCTGTCATTAAATAAATCGGTTTCCCAGCTTTGTTGTATAAGTTTCCCAGCCTTGTTGTATAAGTGTACTAGCTGATGTTTGTTGAGGATCTTTTAATAGAAACCGATATTGGTAAGTTTAGTTTTTCTGTTCTAATTGATCATTCAAAGGCGTTTGACAAGGTTGATCAAATATTACTGTGCTTCGTGCTATGCAACTTTTAAAAGGCAATCTGTACACTGACAAAAAAAAACATGCCCGGTTCCAAAGATTTGGTTTTTACACTAGTGATTTTGGTATTGATTCCGAGCAAAGGAAGCGGACACAATTCTTACCTTTAAGACACAATTCTCTTTCAAAATTTAAGTTTTGCGTACTTGATACTATGAGTTTATTTGTTGTTATACCCTCTACCCTCTAGGATGGGGAGTATATAAACTTTGTCATTCCGTTTGTAACACATCGAAATATTACTCTAAGATCCCATAAAGTATATATATTCTGGGTCGATTTGAGCATGTCCGTCCGTCCGTCTGTTTAAATCACGCTAACTTCCGCACGAAACAAGGCTTGGAATTTGGCACAAGTAATTGTTATTGATGTAGGTCGTATGGTATTGCAAATGGGCCATATCGGTCCACTTTTACGTATAGCCCTCATATAAACGGACCCCCAAATTTGGCTTGGGATTGCTCTAAGAGAAGCAAATTTCATCCGATCCGGCTGAAATTTGGTACATGGTGTTAGTATATGGTCTCTAATGGCTGTGCAAAAATTGGTCCACATCGGTGCATAATTATATATAGCCCCCATATAAACCGATCCCCAGATTAGGCTTGCGGAGCCTCTAAGAGAAGCAAATTTCATCCGATCGGGCTGAAATTTGGTACATGGAGTTAGTATATAGTCTCTAACAACCATGCAAAAATTGGTATATATCGGTCCATAATTACATATAGCCCCCATATAAACCGATCCCCGATTTGGCTTACGGAGCCTCTAAGAGAACCAAATTTCATCCGATCCGGCTGAAATTTAGTACATGGTGTTAGTATATGGTCTCTAACAACCATGCAAAAATTGGTCCACATCGGCCCATAATTATATATAGCCCCCATATAAACCGATCCCCAGATTCGACCTCCGGAGCCTCTTAGAGGAGCAAAAGTCATCCGATCCTATTGAAATTTGGTACGTGATGTAAGTATATTGTCTCTAACAACCATGCCAAAATTGGTCCATATCGGCCCATAATTATATATAGCCCCCATATAAGCCGATGCCCAGATTTGACCTCCGGAGCCTCTTAGAGGAGCAAAATTCATCCGATCCGCTTGAAATTCGGTACGTGGTGTTAGCATATGATATCTAACCACCGTGTGAAAATTGGTCTATATCGGTTCATAATTACATATGGCCACCATATAAACCGATTCCCAGATTTGACCTCAGGAGCCTCTTGGAGGAACAAAATTCATCCGATCCGGTTGAAATTTGACACGTGGTGTTAGTATATGGCCGCTAACAACCATGCCAAAATTGGTCCATATCGGTCTATAATTATATATAGCCCCCATATAAACCGATCACCAGATTTGACCTCCGGAGCCTCTTGGAAGAGCAAAATTAATCCGATCGGGTGAAATTTGGTACGTGGTGTTAGTATATGATATCAAAGAACCATGCGCAAATTTGTCCATATCGGTCCTTAATTACATGTAGTCCCCATATAAACCGATTCCCAGATTTGACCTCCGGAGCCTCTTGGAGGAGCAAAATTCATCCGATCCTGTCGAAATTTGGTACATGGCCGCTAACAACTATGCCAAAATTGGTCCATATAGGTCCATAATTATATGTAGCCCCCATATATACTGATCCCCAGATTTTAACTCCGGAGCCTCTTGGAGGAGCAAATTTCATCCGATTCACTTGAAAGTTTGTATTTTGTGGAAACAACCATGCAAGATTTTATCCATATCGGTCCATAATTACATGTAGCCCTCATATACTGATTGCCAGATTTGAACTCAGGAGCTTCTTGGAGGAACAAAATTCATCCGATTCGATTGAAATTCGGTACATTGTGCTAGTGTATGGCCACTAACAACCATGCCAAACTTGGTTCATATCGATGAATAGTTATATATATCCCGCAGATAAACCGATTCCCAATCACACAAAAATTGGTCCATATCGTTTCTTAATTGTATATAGCGACCCCCATATCTCAATTCTGGCTCTCTAATTAGCGCGCAAAAGTTCATATTGGTTCGCATTTATTTGTAGACTTTTCTATATATACCGGTCAATAACTGAATTATATACGTATTTATTCTGCATTTTATATCCTCCACCATAGGATGGGGGTATATTAACTTTGTCATTCCGTTTGTAACACATCGAAATATTGCTCTAAGACCCCATAAAGTATATATATTCTGGGTCGTGGTGAAATTATAAGTCGATCTGAGCAAGTCCGTCCGTCCGTCTGCGAAATCACGCTAACTTCCGAACGAAACAAGCTATCGACTTGAAGCTTGGCACAATTAGTTGTTATTGATATAGGTTGGATGGTATTGCAAATGGGCCATATCGGTCCACTTTTACGTATAGCCCCCATATAAACGGATCCCCAAATTTGGCTTGCGATTGCTCTAAGAGAAGCAAATTTCTTCCGATCCGGCTGAAATTTGGTACATGGTGTAAGTATATGGTCTCTAACAACCATACCAAAATTGGTCCACATCGGTCCATAATTATATATAGCCCCATATAAACCGATCCCCCGATTTGGCTTGCAGAGCCTCTAAGAGAAACAATTTTCATCCGATCGGGCTGAAATTTGGTACATGGTGTTAGTATATAGTCTCTAACAACTTGGTATATATCGGTCCATAATTACATATAGCCCCCATATAAACCGATCCCCCGTTTTGGCTTACGGAGCCTCTAAGAAAACCAAATTTCATCCGATCCGGCTGAAATTTGGTACATGGTGTTAGTATAGGGTCTCTAACAACCATGCAAAAATTGGTCCACATCGGTCCATAATTATATATAGCCCCCATATAAACCGATCCCCCGATTTGGCTTGCGGAGCGTCTAAGAGAAGCAAATTTCATCCGATCCGGCTGAAATTTGGTACATGCTGGTGGTATATGGTCTGTAAAGACCATGCAAAACTTGGTCCACATCGGCCCATAATTATATATAGCCCCCATATAAACCGATCCCCAGATTTGACTTCCGGAGCCTATAGATGAGCAAAAGTTATCCGATCCGATTGAAATTTGGTACGAGGTGTTAGTATATTGTCTCTAACAACCATGCCAAAATTGGTCCATATCGGTCCATAATTATATAAAGCCCCCATATAAACCGATTCCCAGATTTGACCTCCGGAGCCTCTTAGAGGAGCAAAATTCATCCGATCCGGTTGAAATTTGGTACGTGGTGTTAGTTTATGGTCTCTAACAACCATGCAAGAATTGGTCCATATCGGTCCATAATTATATATAGCCCCCATATAAATCGATCCCCAGATTTGTCCTCCGGAGCCTCTTGGAAGGGCAAAATTCGTCCGATCCGGTTGAAATTTGCAACGTGGTGTTAGTATAAGGCCGCTAATAACCATGCCAAAATTGGTCCATATCGGTCTATAATTATATATAGCCGATCCCCAATCATACAAAAAATTGGTCCATATGGGTTCATAATCATGGTAGCCACTCGAGCCAAAAATAATCTATAGAACATTTTGTCAAAATTTTATTTCTATAGAAATTTTGGTCAAAATTTTATTTCTATAGAAAATTTTGTTAAAATTTATTCGGTTCATAATCATGGTTGCCACTCGAGCCAAAAATAATCTACCAAAATTTTATTTCTATAGAAAATGTTGTCAAAATTTTATTCCTATAGAAAATTTTGTCAAAATTCTATTTCTATAGAAAATTTTGTCAAGATTTTATTTCTATAGAAAATTTTGTCAAAATTTTATTTCTATAGAAGATTTTGTCAAAATTTTATTTCTATAGAAAATTTTGTCAAAATTTTATTTCTATAGAAAATTTTGTCAAAATTTTATTTCTATAGAATTTTTTTTTCCAAATTTTATTTCTATAGAAAATGTTGTCAAAATTTTATTTCTATAGAATTTTTTTTCCAAATTTTATTTCTATAGAAAAATTTGTCAAAATTTTATTTCTATAGAATTTTTTTTTCCAAATTTTATTTCTATAGAAAATGTTGTCAAAATTTTATTTTGTCAAAATTTTATTTCTATAGAAACTTTAAACTTAATTATATACGTATTTAATCTGCCTTTTTTAGTTTAATATATACCACGTATGGACTATGTGGTATATATTACGGTGTTAAGAAGTTTTAAGATACCTTGCCATCGGCAAGTGTTACCGCAACCCAAGTAATTCGATTGTGGATGGCAGTCTTTAGTAGAAGCTTCTACGCAATCCATGGTGGAGGGTACCTGGCCGAACTTACGGCCGTATATACTTGTTTCTATTAGCAAATAAATGCAAGCTCAGTTCACATTCAACACCACAGTATTTACAAATCCTTGCTGTGTTAACAATGAATCTGTTAAAAATGAATTATGTAAAAGTAGTATACGTATTAAAGAGAAAAATCCTTTTAAATCAATGTTTTTATTATATAGTCTCTTCCAATCAGATTACTTCCCTTCCAATGCCGTTGATTTTAGTTTTTTTGGTTATGTTGAATGTAAAATCCTATTGAAATCAGAACTAACCATGTTACAAATATATATGTTCATTCATCATTCTTTACGTCTATCCGTCAGTCTATCCAATACCGGAAACAAAGAAATATAATATTGTGGATTTTAGTATGAATATTCATATAGTGGGGGTGGTAAATTCATCGACACACACTCACACATAGATAAAGATCCCTATGTGTGCATACATAATTTTTGGTATCCAAAATGCAGTTGGTGATACACATGTAACTATGTGGGATACGGAAATGAATATTGAAATTAATAATTCACGAATAACTCTAAGCATTGCCGCAATGAAACCTTGTGGTCGATATTGAACAATGAACATTGATTTAATGCTACTATAATAGTGGTGGTTTAAGAGAAATGTTCTAAGGGTTTTTCTTCTTCTACTAGAAACAATAGAATCGTGGTATGCTATTATATTCGCCGCATTATAGGATGGGGGAGGAATAAATTTGGTATTTCGCTTGTAATATAAGCAAATTTTGATTTCTGACCCTATCTGCATTAAATGTATTTTTAATAAACTAAAAATTATATAAAGATTTGTCAATGCCAATCTGTCTATCCCTCTTTCTCCATCACTGATGGCAGCAGTCTTGAGATGTTTGTCCAGATTCCTTTGATTATTGCAAATGTATCGGTGACGAAATATATCGGATCATTTTCTGAGGTAGTTTATATAGAAATATAACAATAATTTAGTTTGGTCATAATTTCTTAACCCTGAAACTTACAAACTTAAATCTTGATAATGAAACCCACAACCAACGGTTTCATGAGGTTTTCAATTGGGATCAATCCTAAGTATTTATCCTTGGCTTAAAGAATATTTTTAACTTAATATTAAATTTCTATTTTTTTTACCAAACCAATTTAAAACTTTTCAATCGCGATCCAAATGTATGTAGTTGAAATGTGATTTGTTTAAAGAACTTTTGCTCAATTTGTGTAGCCTGCTGTTCGTGAATAAAAAAATCAGGAAAATAAGTGGTTACACACTGTTTGCATTTGAAATTTGTTTCCGCCATTATAAAATACATGGTGAAAAATATATAGTAAATGTGTAAATAAAAGATGTAAGTTGTAAACTCATTTTTACTCCCCTGAGTCACACAAAGAACAACAAAGTCCTGATGCTAAAATGAACTTCTTTTTATGGCAAACACAAAATTTATTTTATTTTAGTTTAGGATTTTAGGCTAAAATTGCCAATGTATCGAATATAGTTGTTTTGAGCGAGGAGATTGCAGTGTCAAGGACTTAGGAGTAACCTTAGACACATAAGTGAAAAAGGACCTAGGAGTAACCATAGACAGATAAGTGAATTGGAAAACCACACCAAAGAGAGCACTGCGAAAACCCACAGATATTGGGTATTGTGCAGAAGAGAGGTGAACTCTAAATGCGACTTCAATCCAAAAGTGTTTCAGTGGATATGAGAGCGTTATACGCGTCGATAGTCTGCATGACATCAATGAAGAAGAAGTTCAACATAGAAATTTCACAACGGGTCCAACGGGCATATGTGCCTTAATCGAAAATAGGTGAGAAGACGGGACTTTGAGAAGACAGGAGATCCCGAGATACTATTCCGATTGCAGGCACTTCTGCCTGCAGGCAATAGTGCCTGTCATAACGGAATGTATTAAACGGCTCGGAAATAACACCAAGTCGCAAAACGTTAAAATGTTCATAGATTGGCGGAGGGTAATAAAGACAATAGCAGACATTACGGTCCGATCCAACTAGAATGTCAAAAATTGGTCGAAATAGAAAGAGTTAAAACACGAAGGGAAGTGAACTTAGGGAACATAAAGCCTAAAGAGGCAATGCGGGCCAAGTTGGACGGATGGTCATGGGAGACATATAAAGCGATGTGGACAAATATGACGGTTGGAAGGACGACAAAAAAAATATGGGGTCACACAGATAAGAAAATTATTGGAGACCTACTCAAGTAGAGTATGATGGCAGCCAGGAGAACCGTGGAAATATTTACCGGGCACCTAGAGTTGAGAATACATATGTGCCGAAAAAGAGTATCAGAGAATGGTTCATGTAGGCGTGTTTGGAGAATGATGAGACCTTGGAACACTACATTGTCACGATGGTCTGAAGGACAACGAAAATACTAAAACTTTGGAAAACGAAAGTCGGGACGAAAGTCGGGAGAACCATGGAAATAACGACGGGACATCTAGGATTGTAGGATTGAGAGCACATCTGTGCCGAACAGGAGCAGCCGAAGATGGTGCACGTAGGGCGTTTTTTGAGAAGGATGATACCTTGGAATACTGCCTTTACCATTACCCTGCCTTTACTAGGCAAAGAGATAACCATACCGGTGAACAGTAGATTCAGGACCTGGCCCAGCTTGAAAATAGGGACTAGAAAACAAATTTGGGAATTCATTAAGATGCAAAGTTCCTGAAATAAGAGAAGGGTACGATAAAAAAAACAAGTATACTCGTATACGGCCGTAAGTTCGGCCAGGCCGATTCTTATGTACCCTCCACCATGGATTAAGTAGAATCTTCTACTTAAGACTGTCATCCACAATATAATTCATATATAATTCAGTTCTCGACCCGGTATATGGAACATGGGGAAGTGTAAAAATAATTACCAACGGATATGAAATTTTGCGCGGTGATTAGAGAGCCGAATTGAATTGATTTTTGCGTGATTGGGGATTGGTTTATCTGGGGACTATATATAACTATAGACCGCTATGAACCAATTTCGGCGTGGGGTTTAAAGACCAAATACGTAGACCACGTACCAAATTTCAACCGGATCGGATGAAATTTACTCCTCCAAGAGGCTACGGAGGATCAAATCTGTGGATCGGTTTTTATGCGGGCTATATATAATTGGACCGATAAGGACGAATTTTTGCATGGTTTTTAAGACTACATACTTAGACAACGTACCAAATTTCAACGCGATCAGATGAAATTTACTCCTCCAAGAGGCTCCGGTGGCAAAATCTGGGGATTGGTTTTTATGGGGACTATATAATTATGGACCGATATGGATACATTTTTGCGTGGTGTTACGGACCATATACTAAATCCACGTACCAAATTTCAACCGGATCGGATGAATTTTGCTTCACCAATAGCTTCCGGAGGTCAAATCTGGGATCGGTTTATATTGGAGCTATATATAATTATGGACAGATATGGATACATTTTTGCGTGGTTGTTACAGACCATATACTAAAACCACGTGCCAAATTTCAACCGGATTGGATGAATTTTGCTCCTCCAAGATTGTCCGGAGGTCAAATCTTGGGATAGGTTTATATGGGGGCTATATATAATTATGGACCGCTATGGACCTATTTGTGCTTGATTGGTGCAGACCATATAATTACACCATCTACCAAATTTCAACCAGATCGGATGAATTTTACCCCCTCCAATAGGATCCGGAGGTCAAATCTGGGGATCGGTTTATATGGAGGCTATATATAATTATGGACCGATATGGACCAATTTGTGCTTGATTGGTGCAGACCATATAATTAATTACACCATCTACCAAATTTCAACCGGATCGAATGAATTTTACCCCCTCTAATAGGCTCCGGAGGTCAAATCTGGGGATCGGTTTATATGGAGGCTATATATAATTATGGACCGATATGGACCAATTTTTGCATAGCTGTTAGAGGCCATAAACTAACACTACGTACCGAATTTCAACCGGATCGGTAAGAGGCTCCGCAAGCCAAATCTGGGCGTCGGTTTATATGGGGCTATACGTAAAAGTGGCACATGTGCAATGCCATCCGACCTACATAAATAAAAACTACTTGTGCCAAGTTTCAAGTCGATAGCTTGTTTTGGTCGGAAGTTGGCGTGATTTCAACGGACGGACGGATGGACATGCTTAGATCGACTGGGTCTTAGAGCAATATTTCGATGTGTTACAAATGGAATGACAAAGTTAATATACCCCTCATCCTATGGTGGAGGGTATAAAGAGAAATTAGAGGCTTATGTGTATGAGACAGTTAAACATGCATCTATTTTTCAACCAAACCTAGTTTTGCTAAAATTTTATTAAGAAATTTCTCCCAGCCAAATAAATTGTTTCTTATTCCAAAATTTTCTAAAAAATTTTATAATCTAAAGTTTTAATTTTATTTTTCGTTTATTAAATTAAAAATAAACTAGAGAGTTTTTAATATATCAATGTCAGTAAATTTTCGTTATTTATCCAAATCGGACGGTTCATTTTTAACAACAGTGTGTGGTTTGGTAAGTCCTGCAGTGTAATAGATACAAAACTTCTCTTTCAATAATTAAATTTAATAGATGGGATTAAGGGAGTTCAAAACTGAAATCGACTAATCGAATTCCGTCACAAAAACCGAGACAGGATAGTCATGTGACATTTTTGGTTAATCCATAACATATTTCCTACAAAATGAAGAATTTGAGGAATTTGGAAATCTAGAGGTATTTTGGGACCATAAAGAGGTGTGTCGAAAATGGTCCATATCGGTCCATGTTTTGATATAGCCCCCATATAGACCGATTCCCGATTTTGCTTCTTGGGCGTCTAGAAACAGTATTTTCTATCCGATTTGTCTTAAATTGAAAATCTAGAGGTATTTTAGGACCATACGGAGGTATGTCGAAAATCGTTCGTATCGGTCCATGTTTTGATATAGCCCCCATATAGACCGATTTCCCGATTTTGCTTCTTGGGCGTCTAGAAACTATATTTACCATCCGATTTGCCTGAAATTGGAAATCTAGAGGTATTGTGGGACTATAAAGAGGTGTGTCGAAAATGGTCCATATCGGTCCATGTTTTGGTATAGCCCCCATATAGACCGATCTCCCGATTTTGCTTCTTATGCGTCTAGAAACAGTATTTTCTATCCTATTTGTATGAAATTCAAAATATAAAGGTATTTTGGGACCATAAAGAGGTGTGTCGAAAATGGTCCGCATCGGTCCATGTTTTGATATAGCCCCCATATAAACCAATCTCCCGATTTGGAGTCTTGGGCCTATAAAAACCGCAGTTTTTATCCAATTTGCCTGAAATTGGAAATATAGAGGTATTTGAGGACCATAAAAAGGTGTGCCGAAAATGGTGCTCATCGGTCCATGTTTTGTTATAGCCCCCATATAGACTGATTTCCCGATTTTGCATTTACGGCTTCTAGAAACTATATTTTCTATCCGATTTTCCTGAAATTGAAAATCTAAAGTTCTTTTGGGACCATGAAAAGGTGTGCCGAAAATGGTGCTCATCGGGCCATGTTTTGATATAGCCCCCATAGAGACTGATTTCCCGATTTTGCTTCTTGGGCTTCTAGAAACTATATTTTCTATCCGATTTTCCTGAAATTGAAAATCTAGAGTTCTTTTGGGACCATGAAAAGGTGTGACGAAAATGGTGCCCATCGGTCTATTTTTTGGAATAGCCCCCATATAGACCGATCTCCCATTTTGCTTCTTGGGCTTCTAGAAACTAAATTTACCAGCCGCTTTGCCTGAAATTCTTGAGCTACAATAAACTGTATTTATTGCATGATTTGCCTGAAATTCGAAATCTAGAGGTATATTTAGACCACAAATAAGAGTGCCGAAATTGAGGTATATCGGTCCATTTTTTGGTATAACCCCATATAGACTGATCTCTCGATTTTTACTTCTTGGGCGTCTAGGACTACATTTTTTGGCCGATTTGTTTGAAATTGAAAATCTGGAGGTATTTTACGATTACAAATATGTGAGTAGCAAATTGTGCCTATCGGTCTATGTTTTGGTATAGCCCCCATATACACCGATCTCCCGGCTTTATTTCTTGAGCTTCTAGAATCCGTAGTTTTTATCAGATTTGCTGGAAATTAGTAATCTATAATAAAATTTTAGACAAATGAAATTTCTTTTTCTTATAAAGTGTTTTCGTTTATTCAACGATTGTCTCTAAAATTTGTGTCAAAAGAAAACTTTGCTTGTCCAAAATTACGTTTCTCAAAAAAGAAAACACTTCTTTAAGGGTATAGCAGGCGCACTGATCATGAAAATTGCTTCAAACTGAAAGTAAAAGTTCCAGATTTTTCTCATCGTATTTAAATAAACGCGGAAAAATCTACAGATTTAAGATTTTAAATTAAGGCGTAATTTCAACATATACACGATATGTTTATATTTTCTCTAAAACTCAAACAAAATTGGTTCTCATATATCCAGAATCTTATCTGGTCTTCATAGGTAGAATCTTTAAAGTTTGTCTTCGGGAGCTGGCTCGTTTGGGAAAAGATTTGTCATCAAACTCCCTACAATTCTATATATTATCAAGTAACCCACTACGAGGAAGAGTTTTCATAGTAAACTATTATACTTGATTCATGGTGGTGGGTATTTAAAATTCGGCTCGGCCGAATTTACTGCTGTATATACTTGTTTAACATTAAAACACGATTCAGTTTAGTTCGCATCACTTATTATTCAGTTATTACAATGTTTTAATTTGTCCTCGATTTTTTCAAGTGTATCTATGGTTTATGTGGTTTTTGTGGAATTTTGATCTTCCACAAATTTTACTAATGGAATATCCTGCTGTTTTTAATCGTAACGCTTTCCATTTTGTTACACACACCCCATCGCATACCTCCTCCCCCTCTTTCACAAACAAATTGTAACTCTTTGTTTTGGGTGTTGTAGCCATTTTATTTTTTTTTTTTTTTTGGTGTTAAGTAAAAATATGAAAAAAGTTTGCGAAAAGCTTGCTAAACTTTATACAATAAGGCATACATAATTTTCCACCAATATTTTTTTGCGAAAAGGTTTTTTTTTTATTTCCATAGAAATATAAGAAAATGATGTTGTAAAATAATAATTCAGATATTCTACGAATAAAAGATGGTTTTGGAAAAAAAAGGAACAAAGTTGGCCAACGTATGTTTTAACTTTAGCAACAATCCAGACGGTGTTGTTAAAACAAAAGTTAGCAATTTTGTTTTTAACAAAATATGCCCTTGAGTATTTTATTGTTGATCATAAAGCTATATAAGTGGGGGGAATTTTTTGTACCAATTTATTGAAATGTTTTTGAAAAAATGCGAATAAATTTGTCTATAGTGTTTTGGAAATTCCAAATGGTGTATTTCAAATTTTATTTAGACCATTGGTTTAGATGATATTAAAGGTCATACCATAGTGTTGATGATAGTAGGTCATTAACACATATGGAATTTATTTAACAATTGAAGCGAAATAGTGTAAGATTCTCTGAAATGGGATAAGTATGATTAATAAGTCCAATGCCAGTCGAGTATAAATTTCTGGTAAAGTCAAAGTCAATCGGATGGCCGGATAATCTTAGAGGAATTGACTAACTCAGTTGACAGATTTATAAGCATGAGAGAGAAGATGAGTTTCTTCCGTAATAATGATAACGGCATGCTACATTTTAATTTCATCCCAATGAAAATGTCCTCCAGTTTATAGCCATGTCTGAAAGAAGTAGAACCACGGTTGCCACAGTTGGTAGAATTCTACCAAAAATTCTGTTTGGTAGATTGGTAGAATTCTTGAAGTTTTGGTAGATTTTGCAAAAATATTCCTCTCCAACTAAGAGGTAATTCATTTTCTTAAGAAACAAAATTTTGACAACATTTTCTATAGAAATAAAATTTTTAGAAAAATTTTCACAAAATTTTCTGTGGAAGTAAAAATTTTTCCAAAAATTTTTATAGAATTAAATTTGGCAAAAATTTCTATAGAATTATATTTGGCAAAAATTTCTATAGAATTAAATTTTGACAAAATTTTCTATAGCAATAAAATGTTGACAAATTTTTCTTTGGAATAAAAAATTTGACAAAATTTTCTGTAGAAATAAAATTTTGACAAAATTTTCTATAGAAATAAAATCTTGACAAAATTTTCTATAGAAATAAAATTTTTATAAAATTTTCCTTAGAAATAAAATTTTAACAAAATTTTCTATAGAAATAAAATTTTGACAAAATGTTCCATAGAAATACAATTTTGAGAAAAATTTCTACAGAAATAAAATTTTTGACAAAATTTTCTGTAGAAGTTAAATTTTGACAAAATTTTCTATAGAATAAATTTTTTTCAAATTTTAAGAAAAATTTCTACAAAAATAAAATTTTTACATAATTTACTGTTTAAGTAAAAATTTTGACAAAATTTTCTATAGAAATAAAATATTGACAAAATTTTTTTAAGAAATAAAGTTTTGACAAAATTTTCTATAGAAATAAAATTTTGATAATATTTTCTATAGAAATAACATTTTCTATAGAAATACAATTTTGACAAAATTTTCTACAGAAATAAAATTTTGACAAAATTTTCTGTAGAAATAAAAAGTTGACAAAATTTTCTATAGAAATAAAATTTTGACAAAATTTTCCAAAGAAATAAAATTTTGAGAAACATTTCTACAGAAATAAAATTTTTCACAAACTTTTCTGTAGAAGTAAAAATTTTGACAAAAATTTCTATAGAATAAAAATTTTTTATAGAAGGTAAATTTTGACAAAATTTTCTATAGAAGATAAATTTCTATAGAATAAAATTTTGATACATTTTCTATAGCAACAAAATGTTTACAATTTTTTATACAGAAATAAAAATTTGACAAAATTTTCTATAGAAATAAAAATTTGAGAAAATTTTTTATAGAAATAAAATTTTGAGAAAATTTGCTATAGAAATAAAATTTTTATAAAATTTTCTATAGAAATAAAATCTTGACAAAATTTTCTATACAAGTTAAATTATGATAAAATTTTCTATAGAAGTTAAATTTTGACAAAATTTTCTATAGAAGTTAAATTTTGACAAAATTTTCTATAGAAGTTAAATTTTGACAAAAATTTCTATAGAAATAAATTTTGACAAAATTTTCTATAGCAATAAAATGTTGACAATTTTTTATATAGATATAAAAATTTGACAACATTTTCTATAGGAGTTAAATTATGACAAAATTTTCTATTGCAATAAAATTTTGACAAAATTTTCTATAGAAATAAAATTTTGACAAAATTGTCTATAGAAATAAAATTTTGACAAAATTCTACAGAAATAAAATTTTTCACAAAATTTTCTGTAGAAGTAAAAATGTTGACAAAATTTTCTATAGAAGTTAAATTTTGACAAAAATTTCTATACAATTAAATTTTTCAAAATTTTCTATATATTTTTATAAAATTTTACATAGAAATAAAATTTTTACAAAATTTTCTATAGATGTAAAAATTATGATAAAATTTTCTATACAAGTTAAATTTTGAAAAAATATTCTACAGAGTTAAATTTTTTTCAAATTTTAAGAAAAATTTTTACAAAATTTTCTGTTTAAGTAAAAATGTTGACAAAAATTTCTATAGAATTAAATTTTGACGAAATTTTCTATAGCAATAAAATGTTGACAATTTTTTATATAGATATAAAAATTTGACAAAATGTTCTATAGAAATAAAATTTAGACAAAAATTTCTATAGAAATAAAATTTTGACAAAATTTTCTATAGAAATAAACTTTTTTAAAAATTTTCTACAGAAATAAAATTTTGACAAAATTTCTATAGAATTAAATTTTGACAAAATTTTCTATAGCAATAAAATTTTGACAAAATTTTCTGTAGAAATAAAATTTAACAAAATTTCCTATAGAAATAAAATTTGTACAAAATTTTCTATAGAAATAAAATTTTCACAAAATTTTTTATAGAAGTAAACTTTTTTAAAAATTTTCTACAGAAATAAAATTTTGACAAAATTTCTATGGAATTAAATTTTGACAAAATTTTCTATTGCAATAAAATTTTGCCAAAATTTTCTACAGAAATAAAATATTGACAAAATTTTCTATACAAATACAATTTTTCACAAAATGTTCTGTAGAAGTAAACATTTTGACACAATTTTCTATAGAAGTTAAATTTTGACAAAAGTTTCTATAGAATTAATTTTTTTTTCAAAATTTTCTATACATTCGCCAGTCGAGTACTAATTTCTGATAAGGTCAAAGTCAATTGGATGGACGGATAATCCTGGAGAACTTCATTGACTCAGTTGAGAGATACTACGTATGCATGGAAGAGATTTTGAGTTTCTTCCGTAATAACGATAAGAGCATGCTACATTTTAATCTCACCCCAATGAATATGTCCTCCAGTTTATAGCCGACCCCGAAAGGAGTACCACCACGGTTGCTACAGTTGGTAGAATTCTACCAAAAATTCTGTTTGGCAGAGCTCTTGGAATTTCGGTAGATTTTGCAAAATATTCCTCTCCAACTAAGAGATAATTACATTTTCTATAGAAATAAAAAATTGATAAAATTTTCTATAGGAATAAAAGTTTGAAAAAAATTTCTACAAAAATAAAATTTTGACAAAATTTTATAAAGAAGTAAAAATTTTGACAAAAATTTCTATAGAATTATATTTTGACAAAAAATTCTATAGGATTAAATTTTAACAAAATTTTCTATTGCAATAAAATTTTGAAAAAAAATTATAGCAATAAAATTTTGACAAAATTTTCTATAACAATAATATTTTGACAAAATTTTTTATAGAAATAAAATTTTGAGAAAAATTTCTACAAAAATAAAATTTTCACAAAATTTTTTTTCTATAGAAGTTAAATTTTGACAAAAATTTCTATAGAATTAAATTTTTTGGAAAATTTTGTGAAAATTTTCCATAAAAATACAATTTTGAGAAAAATTTCTACAGAAATAAAATTTTTGACAAAATTTTCTGTAGAAGTTAAATTTTGACTACAAAGATTTGATCAAAAACAAACAAAATTTTCTATAGAAATAAAATTTTGAGAAAAATTTCTACAAAAATAAAATTTTCGCAAAATGTTCTATGGAAGTAAAAATTTTTGACAAAAATTTCTATAGAAGTTAAATTTTGACAAAAATTTCTATAGAATTAAATTTTGACAAAATTTTCTACAGCAATAAAATTTTGACAAAATTTTCTGTAGAAATAAAATTTAACAAAATTTCTTATAGAAATAAAATTTGTATAAAATTTTCTATAGAAATAAAATTTTCACAAAATTTTCTATAGAAATAACATTCTGACAAGGGAGCCGCAGTGGTGCAATGGTTAGCATGTCCGCCTTGCATACACAAGGTCGTGGGTTTGATTCCTGCTTCGACCGAACACCAAAAAGTTTTTCAGCGGTGGATTATCCCACCTCAGTAATGCTGGTGACATTTCTGAGGGTTTCAAAGTTTCTCTAAGCGGTTTCACTGGAATGTGGAACGCCGATGGGACTCGGCTATAAAAAGGAGGTCCCTTGTCATTGAGCTAAACATGGAATCAGGCAGCACTGATAAGAGAGAAGTTCACTACTGTGGTATCACAATGGACTGAATAGTCTAAGTGAGTCTGATACATGGGACTGCCACCTAACCTAACCTAACCTATAAATTGTTGTTATTTTAAAGGCTACCCTTAATGGGAGGTCAAAATCCTTGGATCCAAATTATTTGTGTGTGTATCATAAAATTAGTAAAATTGATTAGAAATGGCTTTCTATCTTTGCTAATTACAATCATAAACTCAGCTGGAGCTTTGAAAACGATTAGATATATACATATTTTCAACACCATCATGCTATGAATATTTCCCTGTGGTTTATGACAGTAATATCGGAATAAAATTTATTTTCTTTTTAATTATTTCATCACAGCAAGACTATACATAAAAATCCAATATAAAAAATTACACTACTTTTTTGCTTTCATTTTTTTTTTTTGCAAAAATTGTATGTTCAAATAAAGAACTAAAAATATGGTCAAAAACCACGGTCACTCAATCAGAAAAAACAACAAACCTATGAATATAATCAAAAACGAACCTATACTCTCCAACTACACACACACACACAATCCAGCACTTGATATAGGCATATTCACTCGAAAATTCTGATGAGTTTATAAATAGCCAACAAATATGTTGCAAAAACAAAATAATAATAAAAACATAAATAAAGACTAAAAACCGTTAAACTGTCTATATGGTAATATTTTTTTGTAATACAGTATTTATAAACATATATTTTTTATGGGTCAACATGTACTTGTGAATTGCTAGATGGTGGTTTATTGTTGAACACTTTATAGAGAACCTACAACGGTGGCAGTGCATTTTTAAATGTAAAAAATCACACTGAAATCCGCTTATCAAATAAAACCCACAAGAACAATAAATAACTAACGAATCGTCAAGGACTGAGTAGAGTAAACCAAGAAAAAAATTCTTCAAACCTCAACCCCCAAAATATGTACATATTGTACAAACAAATCCGGCCTAAAAGAAAATAAAGTCAAAAATATAGAAAAAGTAAAATTTCAAAGTTGTTTTTGTCTTCTTGTACATTGGCTTGGTTTCAAGAGAGTAGACTACAAACAGTCTTTTTTCTGAGTTAAGAAAATTTAGACAAAGTTTTTGTTTTTAACACCAAAAAACTTTCTTAAAATGGAAACCAAAAATATCCGAGAAAATTGTTGCATCGCTGGTCATAAATTCGGGTATATTATCTTCAAAATATTCTTTATGGCAAAGAGGAATATTGATTTCTAAAATTTCTAATACGCTACATAGTCCCAGAAAAAAAGTTAAAAAAAAAGTATGTTCGGCCGTAAGTTCGGCCAGGCCGAATCTTAAATACCCACCACTATGAATCAAATATAATAGTTTCCTTTGAAAATTTCATGGGGGTTTGATGACAGATATTTTCCCAAGCAGATCAGTTCAACCAGTACGCTTCCCACAGATAAATGTAAAGATTTTACCTATGAAGACTAGATCAGATTCTGAATTTATAAGAACCATTTTTTGTTTGAGTTTTAGAGGAATCATAAACATCTCTTGTAAGCGTGCAAGAAAATTATGAAATAACGCCTTGATTTGAAATCTAAAAACTTTAGATTTTCATCCCAATTATTAAAATGATTACGAGAAGTAAAATCTGGATATTTTGCAATCAATTTCAAGCAATTTTCATGATCAGTGAGCCTTCTATACCCTCAATAAGTTAAATCGGTCTATATGTGAACCGATAAAAACTGAATCATATACTCGTCTAAAATGCCAGTATATTTTCAATTTGCAAATCGGATAAAAACTACAATTTGTAGAAACCCAAGGAGTTAAATCGGAAGTTCGGGTTAATGGGGCTATACAAAAACATGGAAGGATACACACAGTATTCATCACATTTAATTGTAGTTCTAGAATCTAGACCCAAAATCGGAGGGCCGGTTTATAAGGGGGCTATATCAAAACCTATACCGATATTCAATATATTCGGCACACCTCTTTACGGTCCTAGAATACCTCTACATTTCCAATTTCAGGCAAATTGGATGAAAACTACGGATTCTAGAAGCCCAAGAAGCAAAATCGGGAGATCGGTCTATATGGGGGCTATATCAAAACATGGACCGATAATCACCATTTTCGGCACATCTCTTTATTTTCCTAGAACACCTATACAGTTCCAATTTCAGTCAAATTGGATAAAAACAACGGATTCTAGAAGCCCAAGAAGTAAAATCGGGAGATCGGTCTATATGGGGGCTATATCAAAACATGGACCGGTACTCACCATTTTCGACACACGTCTTTATGGTCGTAAAATACCTCTAGATTTCAAATTTCAGGAAATTGGATTAAAACTACGGATTCTAGAAGCCCAAGAAGTAAAAGCGGAAGATCGGTCTATATGGGAGCTATATCAAAACATGAACCGAACATCCCATTTTCGGCACACCTCTTTATGGACCTAGAATACCTCTAGATTTCCAATTTCAGGCAAATCGGATAGAAAATACACTTTCTAGACGCCCAAGAAGCAAAATCGGGAAATCGGTCCATATGGGGGCTATCACAAAACATGGACCGATAGACATCATTTTCGGTACACTTTTTGATGGTCCTAAAATACCTCTAGATTTCCAATTTCAGGCAAATTGGATAAAACCTACAGTTTTTATTAGCCCAAGACCCCAAATCGGGAGGTCGGTTCATATGGGGCTATATCAAAACTTGCACCGATATAGCCCATCTTCAAACTTGACCTCCCTGCAAAGAAAAGACGAATCTGTGCCAAATTTCAGGACGATAGCGCCATGTAGCGTGATTACAATAGACAGACAGACGGACATGTTTATATCGTCTTATAATTTCTTCCTGATCAAGAATATATATACTTTATATAGTCGGAAATCGATATTTCAATGTATTACAAACGGAATGACAAACTTATTATACCCCCGCCACCATTCTATGGTGGTGGGTATAAAAAATAGCGAACATGTTATACCCTCCACCATAGGATGGGGGAATATTAACTTTGTCATTCCATTTGTAACACATCGAAATATTGCTCTAAGACCCCATAAAGTGTGTATAAAGGGTGATTTGTTAAGAGCTTGATAACTTTTTTTTAAAAAAAAACGCATAAAATTTGCAAAATCTCATCGGTTCTTTATTTGAAACGTTAGATTGGTCCATGACATTTACTTTTTGAAGATAATTTCATTTAAATGTTGACCGCGGCTGCGTCTTAGGTGGTCCATTCGGAAAGTCCAATTTTGGGCAACTTTTTCGAGCATTTCGGCCGGAATAGCCCGAATTTCTTCGGAAATGTTGTCTTCCAAAGCTGGAATAGTTGATGGCTTATTTCTGTAGACTTTAGACTTGACGTAGCCCCACAAAAAATAGTCTAAAGGCGTCAAATCGCATGATCTTGGTGGCCAACTTACCGGTCCATTTCTTGAGATGAATTGTTCTCCGAAGTTTTCCCTCAAAATGGCCATAGAATCGCGAGCTGTGTGGCATGTAGCGCCATCTTGTTGAAACCACATGTCAACCAAGTTCAGTTCTTCCATTTTTGGCAACAAAAAGTTTGTTAGCATCGAACGATAGCGATCGCCATTCACCGTAACGTTGCGTCCAACAGCATCTTTGAAAAAATACGGTCCAATGATTCCACCAGCGTACAAACCACACCAAACAGTGCATTTTTCGGGATGCATGGGCAGTTCTTGAACGGCTTCTGGTTGCTCTTCACTCCAAATGCGGCAATTTTGCTTATTTACGTAGCCATTCAACCAGAAATGAGCCTCATCGCTGAACAAAATTTGTCGATAAAAAAGCGGATTTTCTGCCAACTTTTCTAGGGCCCATTCACTGAAAATTCGACGTTGTGGCAGATCGTAAGTCTATTCATGATGAAATGTCAAAGCATACTGAGCATCTTTCTCTTTGACACCATGTCTGAAATCCCACGTGATCTGTCAAATACTAATGCATGAAAATCCTAACCTCAAAAGAATCACCCTTTATTATGGGTCGTGGTGAAATTCTGAGTCGATCTGCGCATATCCGTCCGTCCGTCCGTCTGTTGAAATCACGCTAACTTCCGAACGAAACAAGCTATCGACTTGAAACTTGGCAGAAGTAGTTGTTATTGATGTAGGTCGGATGGTATTGCATATCCCCATATAAACGGACCCCCAAATTTGGCTTGCGATCGCACTAAGAGAACCAATTTTCATCCGATCCGGCTGAAATTTGGTACATGGTGTTAGTATATGGTCTCTAACAACCATGCAAAAATTGGTCCATATCGGTCCACTTTTACGTATAGCCCCCATATAAACTGACTCCCAAATTTGGCTTGCGATCGCTCTAAGAGAACCAAATTTGATCCGATCCGGCTGAAATTTGGTACATGGTGTTAGTATATGGTCTCTAATAACCATGCAAAAACTGGTCCACATCGGTCCATAATTATATATAGCCCCTATATAAACCGATCCCCCGATTTGGCTTCCGGAGCCTCTAAGAGAAGCAAATTTCATCCGATCCGGCCGAAATTTGGTACATGGTATTGGTATATGTTCTCTAATGACCATGCAAAAATTGGTCCACATCGGTCCATAATTATATATAGCCCCCATATAAACCGATCCCCCGATTTGGCTTGCAGAGCTCTAAGGAACGAAAATTTCATCCGATCCGGCTGAAATTTGGTACATGGTGTTGGTATATGGTCTCTAACAACTATGCAAAAATTGGTCCATATCGGTTAATAATTATATATAGCCTCCATATAGACCGATCCCTCGATTTGGCTTGCGGAGCCTCTAAGAGAAGCAAATTTCATCCGATCCGGCTGAAATTTGTTACATGTTGCTATTATATGGCCTCAAACACCCATGCAAAAATTTGCCTACGGTGCCTTTTGGAGAAGCAAAATTCATCTGGTTTGGTTGAAATTTGGTACGTGGTGGTAGTATATGATATTTAACAACCATGCCAAAATTGGTCCATATCAGTCTATAATTATATATAGCCCCCATATAAACCGATCCCGAGATTTGTTTTGGTGCCTCTTGGAGGAGCAAATTTCATCCGAGTCAGTTGAAATTCCGTACATTGTGCTAGTAAATATATGGCCTTTAATAACCATGCCTAACTAGGTCCATATCGGTCTATAGTTATATATAGCCCTCAGATAAATCGATTCCCAATCACACAAAAAATGGTCCATATCAAGTTCATAATTGTATATAGCCCACATATAAGCGACCCCATGTTTCAATTCTGGCTCTCTACGTACCGTGCAAAAGTCCATATCGATTCGTAATTATTTGTAGACGTACCTATATATACCTTTTTTGTCTAATATATACCACGTATGGACTAAGTAACAATTTAGAAAACGATATTAAGAAGTTTTAAGATGCCACAACCCAATTAATTCGATTGCGGATGACAGTCTTTCGTAGATGTTTCTACGCAACCCATGGTGGAGGGTACATAAGATTCGGCCTGGCCGAACTTACGGCCGTATATACTTGTTAAAAGTTAAAATTACCCATTAAAAAGTCAGTTATAGAATTAAAAGCACTTCCTGTGTAGTTAAAATAAAGAACGTATTTTGGAGGATATGTGTGGAAGTGCTTCTAAAGGTAACATAGTTTTTAATTTAAAATTTAATTGGTAGGAAAATTCAGACTGAATAAAATTTAATAAAACCTAACTGCAAACGGCCAAATAGGGTTGGCTGTGAAGTCTATATATACTCCACCGGTTACATAAAGACTCAGACTATGCTTCAAAAGTCCTTCGCTATTTTGCCGAATATCAAAATGGTTTTTAGTAAACGTGTAGCCTTCTCAGAAATGCTGAAGACATTTTTGACAGCTCCTCTAAATGCATTCACACGTAATGTGACGAGCAGTATTGCCTTATCTATAAATAAAAGGTCTTTATTTTTCAAGGTCAATATACAGAATCACTGACTGCATTGCATATCATGCCATGCTATTGAATTGAAACTTGGCACAAGTAGTTATTATTGATGTAGGTCGGATGGTATTGCAAATGGACCATATCGGTCCACTTTTACGTATAGCCCCCACATAAACGGACCCTCCGATTTGGCTTGCGGAACCTCAACCAGAAGCATATTTCATCCGATCCAGCTGAAATTTGGTGCATGATATTGGTATATGGTCTCTAACAACCATGGAAAAATTGGTCCATATCGGTACATAGTTATATATAGCCCCCATATAAACCGATCCCAATATTTGGCTTGCAGAGCCTCAAAGAGAAGCAAATTTCATCCTATCTTGCTGAAATTTGGTACATGGTGTTGGTATATGGTCTCTAACAACCATGCTAAAATTGGTCTATATCGGTCCATAATTATATATAGCCCCATAGAAACCGATCCCCAGATTTGGCTTGCGGAGCCTCAAAGAGAAACAAATTTTATCCGATCCGCCTTAAATTTGCTACATGATGTTGGTATATGGTCTGTAACAGCCATGCAAAAATTGGTCCACATCGGTTCATAATTATATATAGCCCCCATAAAAACCTTTCTCCAGAGGAGGAGCAAAATTCATCCGATCAAATTTGGAACGTGGTGTTAGTATATGGCCGCTAACAACCATACCAAAATTGGTCCATATCGGTCTATAGTTGTATATAGCCGATCTCCAATCACACAAAAATTGGTCCATATCGGTTCGTAATCATGGTTGCCACTCGAGCCAAAAATATTTTCTATAGAAAATTTTGTCAAAATTTTATTTATATAGAAAATTTTGTTAAAATTTTATTTCTATAGAAAAATTTTGTTAAAATTTCATTTCTATAGAAAATTTTGTCAAAACTTTATAGCTATAGAAAATTTTGTCAAAATTTTATTTGTATACAAATTTTTTTTTTTTAGATTTTATTTCTATAGAAAATTTTGTCAAACTGAATTATATACGTATTTAATGGGTCTTTTTTGATTTATTTATTTATTTATTTATTTAAGTCTATGGATTACAATTGTCACTGGAATAAATCTGCCAGCTTTCAGACAAGAAATTACATCAACCTGAAGTTGGTTTTAATTCATATCAGCCACATTGTTTTGTCATAAGCAGTTATCGTCAACATCATGGCCTGATTGAACTTCTTAGCGCTCTGGGAATCGTGCGTTTTTTCCACAATTTCCAGAAAACTGGTTCGTGTTTATACAAAGGAAAACTTTATGGGTTTAAAATGTCTTTTCGGAAATATTTTGTTTTGTGTACATTAAGGACACCATGTAATAAACTCCCTCCAATTCAAGCTCATTTGCACTTCTCTCAACTCCACTTGGTGGAAACTCATGTTCGGCAGATTCAACCACATCCATTTCAACTAACTTTAGATAGACAACAAATTCAAACTTATGTAGCAACAAATCAAGCGTGACAGTAAACCATTTTTAAACTTCAACTAGCGTAACTCCCCAAAACCAGCCAGATAGTAGATGAACGCTGGCATAGGGAGTGCAAAAAAAAAATCAAAACAAAAAAAAGACTAAAGAAATCAAAACCAAATAAATATAAATTCACTAGGTTTCACATATCGATGTCTACATTTCAAAGTACGCTAAGTCTAAAAAGTGATTTTTACATGAAACAAGTTCAAAGTTTTGTTTTTGAAATTTATCAAAAACCCGTATATGATAGAATTTCCATTATTTTCGGTCTTAAAATTATATTTTTATACCCTCCACCATAGGATGGGGGGTATATTAACCTTGTCTTTCCGTTTGTAACACATCGAACTATTGCTCTAAGACCCCATAAAGTATATATATATTCTGGGTCGTGGTGAAATTCTGAGTCGATGTAAGCATGTCCGTCCGTCCGTCCGTCCGTCTGTTGAAATCACGATAACTTCCGAACGAAACAAGCTATCGACTTGAAACTTGGCACAATTCAATCAAAATTCGTTTTTATTATTCTACATAGTTCCGTTCAAGAGCGAATACGGTGGGTGGGGAAGCAATTCGAAGCCCAATTCATGATTTCTTGCCATCATTCTGAATGACTTGTGGCACGGTGAGTTGTCTTGGTGGAAAAACACTTTTTTCTTTTTCATATGGGGCCGTTTTTCCGCGATTTCGACCTTCAAACGCTCCAATAACGCCATACAATAGTCACTATTGATGGTTTTTCCCTTCTCAAGATAATCGATAAAAATTATTGATGATTGTTGTTTTTGGTCAAATGTGAGATCGCGCGGCACTCATTTTGCACAGAGCTTCCGCCTATCCAAATATTGATGAATGATATGACCAACACGTTCCTTTGATATCTTTAAGGCCTCTGCTATCTCGATCAACTTCATTTTACGGTCATTCAAAATCATTTTGTGGATTTTTTTGATGTTTTCGTCGGTAACCACCTCTTTCGGGCGTCCACTGCGTTCACCGTCCTCCGTGCTCTTTTCATACCAATCAATTATTGTTGATCTCCCTGGGGCAGAGTCCGGAAACTCATTATCAAGCCAAGTTTTTGCTTCCACCGTATTTTTTCCCTTCAGAAAACAGTATTTTATCAAAACACGAAATTCATTTTTTTCCATTTTTTCAGAATAACAAAAGTTGCATCACAAAAGACTCTCTACCTCACAAACTAATTAACTTACGGACGTCAAATTTTGACACGAATCATTTGAAGGTTGGTACTATATAAAAATAATATGTATTTAATACTAGCGACGCCATCTATGTGTCAGACGGGGACTTATCAGCCATTCTTCTATTGATGTAGGTCGGATGATATTGCAAATGGGTCATATCGGATCACTTTTACATATAGCCCCCATATAAACCGACGCTCAGATTTGGCTTGCGGAGCCTCTAAGAGAAGCAAATTTTATCCGATCCGACTGAAATTTGGTACATGGTGTTAGTCTATAACGACTATGCAAAAATTGGTCCATATCGGTCCATAATTATATATAGCCCCCATATAAACCGATCCCCAGATTTGGCTTGCGGAGCCTCTAATGGAAGCAAATTTCATCCAATCCGGCTGAAATTTGGTACATGGTGTTAGTATATGATCTCTAATGACCATGCAAAAAATGGTCCACATCGGTCCATAATTATATATAGCCCCCATTTAAACCGATCACCAGATTTGACCTCCGGAGCCTCTTGGAAGACCATAATTCATATGATTCAGTTGAAATTGGGTACGTGGTGTTAATATATGGTATCTAACAACCATGCAGGAATTGGTTCATATCAATCCATAATTATATATAGCCCCCATATAAACCGATCCCCAGATTTGGTTGCGGAGCCTCTAAAGGAAGCAAATTTCATCGGATCCGGCTGAAATTTGGTACATGGTGTTAGTATATGATCTCTAATGACCATGCAAAAAATGGTCCACATCGGTCCATAATTATATATAGCCCCCATTTAAACCGATCACCAGATTTGACCTCCTGGGCCTCTTGGAAGATGAAAATTCATCTGATTCAGTTGAAATTTGGTACGTGGTGTTAATATATGGCCTCAAACACCCATGCAAAAATTGGTCGAAATCGGTCCATAATTAAATATAGCCCCCATATAAACCGATTCCCAGATTTGGCTTGCGGAGCCTCTAAAGGAAGCAAATTTCATCGGATCCGGCTGAAATTTGGTACAAGGTGTTAGTATATGGTCTCTAATGACCATGCAAAAATTGGTCGAAATGGGTCCATAATTATATATAGCCCCCATAAAAGCCAATCCCCGGATTTGACCTCCGGAGCCCCTTGCAAGAGCAAAATTCATCCGATTCGGTTGAAATTTGGTACGTGATGTTAGTATATGTTATCCAACAACCATGCAGGAATTGGTTCATATCAGTCCATAATTATATATAGCCCCTATATAAACCGATCCCAAGATTTGACCTCCGGTGCCTTTGGAGAAGCAAAATTCAGCCGATCTGGTTGAAATTTGGTACGTGGTGGTAGTATATTATATTTAGCAGCCATGCCAAAAGTGGTCTATATCAGTCCATAATCATATATAGCCACCATATAAACCGATCCCGAGATTTGGTTTTGGAGCCTCTTGGAGGAGCAAATTTCATCCCAATCAGTTGAAATTTGGTACATTGTGCTAGTATATGGCCGTTAACAACCATGCCTAACTAGGTCCATATCGGTCTATAGTTATATATAGCCCTCAGATAAATCGATCCCCAATCACCCAAAAATTGGTCCATATCAAGTTCATAATTGTATATAGCTCCCATATAAGCGACCCCCATATTTCAATACTGGCTCTCTACCACTAACTAACAGTTTAGAAAACGATGTTAAGAAGTTTTAAAATACCACAACCCAAGTAATTCGATTGTGGAAGACAGTCTTTCGTAGAAGTTTCTACGCAATCCATGGTGGAGGCTACATAAGATTTGTCCTGGCCGAACTTACAGCCGTATATACTTGTTTTTGTTTAATATATACCCCGTATGGACTAACTTACAATTGAGATGACAGTGTTAACAAGTTTTAAGATACCTTGCCATCGGCAAGTGTTACCGCAACCCAAGTAATTCGATTGTGGGTGACAGTCTTTAGTACAAATTTCTATGCAATCCATGGTGGAGGGTACATATGTTAAGATTCCGAACTTAAGGCCGTATATACTTGTTTATAATTTTTGTTTTTTGTTTTTAGTATGTACGAACTCAAAATTGTGATAATGGACCATGGCTTAGATGACTTAGACCACTTTAAACCGAACAAAGCTTTTTTGGCCTTTTTGAATTGAATATTTTTGATGGAAATGTCGAACTGCTTACAGGACGCAATTCACACCAATCCGAATAAAAAACAGCGAACTCCATCAAAACATGCTAAGTCGACTTAGTGTACTCTGGAATGAGGGCATCGATATATAGGAATGAAAAAATAAAAATGTCTACAAAATCACAGGTATTGTTAACCACACTGAGCAAATGCAAATGCAAATGCAAAAAACCGTATAAACCTACATTCATTTATATAAAAAAAAAAAACAAGAATGTAGTAGAAATGGGAATGTTGCCATGAAGTGTAAGAAGTAAAAGTCAAATACGTACATATTTATTTTTTTAACTATTTTAAAAGCTCTGACAATAATAACAATTTAGTTAAGGGATTGTTTCATTAGAATACGATTCCATATGCACACATACCCCCACATACCCTTATAAGACTCATAGTCATACTCACATGTATTTATGCAGAAATGTACTTGAATTCACATACTGATTTCTCAGAATGTATTTTGTAGTTAGTCAGACAGATAGGCAGACGATTCTATTACGTAAATATATCGTGATTTGTATTTTAATAGATGTTTCGCACACTAGTGTTCATAATACTAGGGCAGTATTAAAATCTAGGTTGTTCCATAAACGTTAGAATTAAATTTACATTGCAGCAAAGTACAGTGTAGAGCCATCGTGGTGTAATGGTTAATATGGCCGTTTGGCATTAATACCAATTTCGACCAAACATTAACTAATAAGTTTTCAACGGCGATTTTTCACCCTTGGTAATGGTGGTTCTGTGTTTATTAAAATTTCTCCAAAAATTTCTAAAATTTCTCAATAAGCTTAAGACAGAATCGGCCGGCACTCATTAACAAAAGTGAAGTTTACCACCTGTAATAGTCTAAGTGAGGCTTAAATATCGGGCTGACATCCAACATTTTTTTTAAATGCTCACACTAAAGATTCCTCTAAAGGAGGCACTGTGGTGCTGTGTTTAGCATGCCCGCCTTGCAATCAAAGGGTCGTGGGTTCAAACCCAGTTTCTACCAAACTCCAAAAAGTTTTTCAGCGGTGTATTATCCCACCTCAGTAATGCTGGTGACATTTCCGTTCGGATTCGTCTATAAAAAAGAGGTTCCTTTGTCATTGAGCTTAACATAGAATTTTTTGATTCATGGTGGTGGGTAACATATTTAAAATTCGGCCCGGCCGAACTTTAGTCCGTATATACTTGTTTTTGTATTATATTGTCATAAAAATGATCACTCCTGCATATACACGAAATTGATAATGTGCAACTGTATATAATGTAATAGCAATATTACGAAGCACGTCTATGATTCTATGTATATCAAAACTTCATTTGTATTCACCATGCCAAAAATTTTAGCAAAAACAAAACAACAACAAAAGCAAATAAGGCAACAATTCTCAGAATTATTGAACTCAAGGTAAATTTTAATGCAGTTGTGTTTTTTTTTTTTGTTTTCTTATTTTCCTTTTTTACATTTGTTTATATTTGATAGAACAATCAGACAAATTATTATACAAGCAACTATGGTTTGTCTTGATATCAGCACCTGTCTTAGAAAGCCAAAAGAAATTGAAAATCATTTGTATTCTGTTGAAACAAATTGTTGGGGTTTCTTTAAAAAAAAAAAAAAAAACAATCGAAGAAAAACAACCAAAAACACAACTTTTTATTGTAGAGACAATAGCAAAAGTTTTGTTTCTTCTATGGTTATTTTTGCGATAACTTTTTGAACTTCTTACTTTTCAACACTTTGCTTCTCACTTTGGCCTACACTAGACACTAACCAAAAACAGTGAATATTTCAAATTTTACAACATATATATGTGTGTGTGGTTATTACAAAATTAATGCAATTTTAAATAGGGCTTGCAATCATGGTTGCCACACGTGACAAAAATATTCTACCAATATCTAAGTTTGTTGTTTTTGTTTTTTTTTTTACCTTTTTGTTTATTACCTTCTGTTTTCTCTTTGTAAATTCATGCTCGAGGTCAAAATTTTATTCTTATTTCCTGATTTATTTTTTTATAATTCGATATTTCGATCTTTTATTCCCATCGATGATTTCCGAAGAAGATCGAAATATCGAATTATAAAAAATAAAACAGAAAATAAAAATTCTACCAATATTTGAAAAAAATTACCACAAATCTACCAACTTTAAAAAAAACAAGTAAGGAAAGTCTAAAGTCGGGCGGGGCCGACTATATTATACCCTGCACCACTTTGTGGATCCAAATTTTCGATACCATATCACATCCGTCAAATGTGTTGGGGGCTATATATAAAGGTTTGTCCCAAATACATACATTTAAATATCACTCGATCTGGACAGAATTTGATAGGCTTCTACAAAATCTACAGACTCAAAATTTAAGTCGGCTAATGCACTAGGGTGGAACACAATGTTAGTAAAAAAAATATGGGAAACATTTAAATATGAAGCAATTTTAAGGAAACTTCGCAAAAGTTTATTTATGATTTATCGCTCGATATACATGTATTAGAAGTTTAGGAAAATTAGAGTCATTTTTACAACTTTTCGACTAAACAGTGGCGATTTTACAAGGAAAATGTTGGTATTTTGACAATTTTTGTCGAAATCAGAAAAACATATATATGGGAGCTATATCTAAATCTGAACCGATTTCAACCAAATTTGTCACGCATAGCTACAATGCTAATTCTACTCTCTGTGCAAAATTTAAACTAAATCGGAGTTAAAAATTTGCCTCTGTGGTCATATGAGTGTAAATCGGGCGAAAGCTATATATGGGAGATATATCTAAATCTGAACCGATTTCAACCAAATTTGGCTATGCGTGCCAAATGCACAATGCTAATTCTACTCCCTGTGCAAAATTTCAACTAAATCGGAGCAAAAAAATGACCTCTGTGGTCATATGAGTGTAAATCGGGCGAAAGCTATATATGGGAGATATATCTAAATCTGAACCGATTTCAACCAAATTTGGCACGCATAGCTACAATGCTAATTCTACTCTCAGTGCAAAATTTCAACTAAATCGGAGCTAAAGATTGGCCTCTGTGGTCATATGAGTGTAAATCGGGCGAACGATATATATGGGAGCTATATCTAAATCTGAACCGATTTCAATAAAATTTTGCACACTTGACTACACTGCTAGTCCTACTCCCTGTGCAAAATTTCAACCTAATTGGGGTAAAACTCTGGCTTCTGGGACCGTATTACTGCATATCGGGCGAAAGATATATACGGGAGCTATATCTAAATCTGAACCGATTTCAATGAAATTTGGCACACTGGACTATAGTACTAATTGTTCTTCTTGTGCAAAATTTTAAGCCAATTAGGGTAAAACTCTGGCTTCTGGGGCCATATAAGTCCATATCGGGCGAAATATATATATGGGAGCTATATCTAAATCTGAACCGATTTCTTCCAAAATCAATAGGGATCTATTCTGAGCCAAAGCACATACTTGTGCCAAATTTGAAGTCGATTGGACTAAAACTGCGACCTAGACTTTGATTACAAAATGTGTTCACGGACAGACGGACAGACGGACATGGCTATATCGACTCAGGAGCCCACCCTGACCATTTTTGCCAAAGACACCATGTGTCTATCTCGTCTCCTTCTGGGTGTTGCAAACATATGCACTAACTTATAATACCCTGTTCCACAGTGTGGAGCAGGGTATAAAAATTAAAATAAATATTTGTCAAACTTTTATTTCTATAGAAAATTTTGTCAATCTTTTATTTGTACAAAAATTTTGCCAAAATATTTTTTCTATAGGTAATTTTGTCAAAATCTTATTTCTATTGAAAATTTTCTCAAAATTTTATATCTATTGAGAATTTTGTCAACATTTTACTTCTATTGAAAATTTTCTCAAAATTTTTATTTCTATAGAAAAAATTCTCAAAATTTTACTTCTATAGAAATTTTTCTCAAAATTTTATTTCTATTGAGAAGTTTGTCAAAATTTTATTCCTATTGAGAATTTTGCCTATATTTTATTTCTATTGAACATTTTGTCAAAATTTTATTTCTATTGAAAATTTTATCAAAATTTTATTTCTATTGAACATTTTTTAAAAATTTTATTTCTATTGAAAGCTGTGTAAACATTTTTTTTTTCTATAGAGCATTTTTTCAAAATATTTATTTCTATAGAAAATTTTCTCAACATTTTATTTCTATAGAATATTTTCTCAAAATTTTTATTTCTATAAAAAATTTTGCCAAAATTTTATTTCTATTGAAATTTTTGTCAAAATTTTATTTCTATTGAGAATTTGTAAAAAAATTATTGCTATTGAGAATTTTGTCAAAATTTTAATTCTATTAACAATTTTGTCAACTTTTTTTCTATAGAACATTTTTTTCAAAATTTTTATTTCTATAGAAAATTTTCTCAACATTTTATTTCTATAGAATATTTTCTCAAAATTTTCTATAAAAAATGTTGTCAACATTTTATTACTATTGCAAATGTTGTCAAAATTTTATTTCTTTTGAGACTTTGGTCAACATTTTATTCCTATTGAGAATTTTGTCAAAAATTTATTTCTATAGAAAATTTTGCCAAAATTTTATTTTTATTTAAAACTTTGTCAATTTTCTTTCTATTTCATTTTTGTCAAAATTTTTAATTCTATAGAACATTTTCTCAACATTAAAAAAAAAAACAAAATTTTCTCAAAATGTTATTTCTATAGAAAATTATGTCAAAATTTTATTTCTATATAAAATTTTGTCAACTTTTTTTTGATTGAAAATTTTCTCAAAATTTTATTTCTATAGACAATTTTCTCACGTTTTTATTTCTATAGAAAATTTTGTTAAAATTTTATTTCCATTGACAACTTTGTCAACGTTTTTTCTATAGAACATTTTTTTTTCAAAATTTCTCAACATTTCATTTCTATAGAATATTTTCTCAAAATTTCTATTTCTATAGAAATTTTTATCAAAATTTTATTTCTTTTAAAATTTTTGTCAAAATTTTATTTCTATTGAAAATTTTGTCAAAATTTTATTTCTATTGAAAACGTTGTCAATTTTTTTTTCTATTTAATTTTTTCCAAAATTTGTATTTCTATAGAAAATGTTCCCAACATTTTATTTCTATTGATTTTTTTCAAAATTTTATTTCTATAGAATATTTTCGCAAAATTTTATTTCTACTGAATATTTCCTCAACATTTTTATTTTTATAGAAAATTTTCTCAAAATTATATTTCTATAGAAAATTTTCTCACATTTTTATTTCTATAGAATATTATGTCAAAATTTTATTTCTATAGGAAATTTTGTCAACTTTTTTTTGATTGAAAATTTTCTCAAAATTTTATTTCTATAGAAAATTTTCTCACAGTTTTATTTCTATAGAAAATTATGTCAAAATTTTATTTCTATAGAAAAGTTTGCCAAAATTTTATTTGTATAGAATATTTTGTCAAAATTCATCTTTTGAAAATTTTGTCAAAATTTTATTCCGTTAGGAAATTTTGTCAACTTTTTTATATTGAAAATTTTCTCAAAATTTTATTTCTATAGAAAATTGAAGTGCCTCTTAATTGTAGAGGAATATTATGCAAAATCTATCAAAACCTCCAAAATTCTACCAATCTACCAAACAGTAAAAAATCTACCATTTTTGGTAGAATTCTACTAACTGTGGCAACCGTGCTTGCAATGTTTTTTTTGTGCTTGACCAATACTATTAAATTCCTACTTTATAAAATTCTTAGTATGACCTATGGGGCGTATGATGAACAGCTTGTGTTGATACAAAAAGTAGACGTCACAGTGTCATATGGAAAATTAACAGTGTTTTATAGAAAATTTTCTCAAAATTTTATTTCTATAGAAAATTTTCTCATATTTTTATTTCTATAGAAAATTATGTCAAAATTTTATTTCTATAGAAAATATTGTCAAAATTTTATTTCTATAGAAAATTTTGTCAAAATTTTATTTTTTTAGGAAATTTTGTCAAAAATTTATTTCTTTAGGAAATTTTGTCAACTTATTATTTGATTGAAAATTTTCTCAAATTTTATTTCTTTAGAACATTTTCTCACATTTTTATTTCTATAGAAAATTATGTCAAAATTTTATTTCTATAGAAAATTATGTCAAAATGTATCTTTAGAAAATTTTGTCAAAATTTTATTCCGTTAGGAATAAAAAATTTTATTTCTATAGAAAATTTTCTCACATTTTTATTTCTATAGAAAATTATTTCTAAATTTTATTTCTATAGAAAATTATGCCAAAATTTTATTTGTATAGAAAATTTTGCCAAAATTTTATTTGTATAGAAAATTTTGCCAAAAGTTTATTCCGTTAGGAAATTTTGTCAACTTTTTTATTTAAAATTTTCTCAAAATTTTATTTTTATAGAAAATTGAAGTGCCTCTTAATTGCAGAGGAATGTTATGCAAAATCTACCAAAACCTCCAAAATCTAACAAACAGTAAAAAATCTACCATTTTTGGTAGAATTCTACCAACTGTGGCAACCGTGCTTGCAATGCTTTTTTTTCTGTGTTTGAACAATACTAGGGCTGTTTTCTTTTAGCACTAAATACCTTTAGCCGTGAAGGACTAAAAGAAAACAGAGTACTCGTTTATCGAGGACATCTCCAATAATATACAACACTGTCATCAGCTGTTTAAAAACAATCACAGAAAAGAAGTGAAATCTTGCATTTTTAATGTATGAAAATGCACCAAGTAGTAATAAATATTTACTGCTGCGACTATTTATGACATTGTATCAGTTTGAAATTCATTTTTGTCGATAAATTAGTCACAATAAATTGCTATTGTTAATCGAAGAAGCGTCACTTTATCTGATGAGATGTTCTGGATAGAACACCAGTGCAACGATTTTCTGGATAGCCCATACAAATGTTGCATTCAGTGCTAAAAGAAAACAGCCCTACTATTAAATTCCTACTTTGTAAAATTCTTAGTATGACCTATGGGGTGTATGATGAACAGCTTGTGTTGATACAAAAAGTATACGTCACAGTGTCACTGTATGGGAGCTCTCTCTCTCTCACTGTGACAAAATTGGATAAGATCCCACTTTCTCCATTAATGATGGGTCAATTAAAAAAAAATAAGCCACTTTTATTTACTTCTATCTACATCCTTCTATTATGATTGCAATGCAATATGTGAATTTTTAGTAACCAAAAAACCAAAATTATCCAATCGTCAGATTTGTTTTGCGGTTGGCATAGCGGTTACAAATTAGAGAGCATAACCACATTAAATCTTCACACAACCAAAATATAGTCTAAATAAATCCTTAGATTTTTCATATCGACCCCTCATTCAATAAAATTGTAACCTAATACTTGAGTTAATCTAATGACGTTTGTTTTGTGTAGGTGTTTGTAATGCCATAAAACCACAAATGTTCAACATTAGTTCCCTAGTTCTGTTGTATTTTCTCTTTGCCTAATGTCCTTTAAGAATTGTGAGTTCATTTTTTCCCTGAGTCTTGGTTTTGTTGTTCTTTTGATTATTTGCTGGTTAATGTTCCGGTCTGGATAATATGGATACCCTCCCTTGATTGCGGTAGCTATGGGTTTCCTTTCGTATATTATTCTTTTAACGCCACATTTATAATGAAATCTTTTATTGTTGTTGGTGGTGACGTTTTTTTTTTTTTGGTGGTAAATCTAAGCAAATTCCGGAATGGTATAAAGTCATGAGGGTCACAGATTAACTTTAAGGGTGTCCATACAAAACAGAGGTGAAAGTTTAATTTCGCTTAGATTTTTCGGCCATATCAGGGGGGACTAAGTTAAATTGAAATGAAAGGTAAGAGAAAGAAAGCGACAAGAAAATATGTCTGGCCATTCTTAATGAGTTTAATTTGTGGTGTCCTTCTTTTTCATAAAACTAAAAAAAAAAAAGAAAATTACCTTTATTTAAAGTAATGAAAAAAAAAAATTAAATTTTAAATCTAATCCGTTGGTTAATAAAATCCATTTATTTAAAAAATAAAAGAATGAGCTTTTACGCAAGTAAATTTGATGGAACATGTCCCTCTATAAAGACAATCAGTTCAAATTGTAAGATCTTCGAAATTAAATTTGAAATTTAGATTTGCAGGAGAAAATTATCTGTTTCATTTCTAGAGGAAGTCTTAAATTTGTTTCAAAGCTTTCAAGAAAATCGAATGAAAACATTATATTTCATATAACTTCAGGTGTAAATTATGTAGATTTATACAGAATTTATCTATTTCTTGATCGAAATAAATAATTGCAATCAGTCTATATGATAGCTATATTAAAATGCAAACCAAAGTGATAATGATATTTTGTGTCCATTACGCACACCGGATAAATAAAGTATGCATTGTAGCTACTACTGGTCAAAAAATTTCAGCTTCTTTTGAATCTAAATTTAAACAAAAACAAAATTTAGAAGTTGTTCTCAAGGCACAACTTCACTTCCAAAAATATTCTACCAAAGATGTTCTTTATATTTACTACACAGGAAGTTCTTTTAAATCAATTTTTCATAACTCATTTATTTCATATTTTTAATAGGTGACTTTAACTTATTTGTCTCCAATCGCTTAAAAACAGATAAGAATTAATAAACTGGTAAAAATTATTTAAATTTTGTCAGAAAAAAATCCATTCTAGAAAAATTTCGAATTTTTGAAAATATTAGATTTCAAATTATTCAGACAAGCTTTAGAATGTGTTAAAAATCATAATAAATTACAAAAATTATTTATTTAGAAAAATATGACAAACTTTTGCAATTCACATCCAGAACACTGAATTCGGTTCACAACTCAAGAAGTGGTACAAATTTAGTGCAACGGCTGTTGGACATCCGTTCTATGACAAGCCCATGTTAAATTCATCGCTTCTGCGCCAATTGTTGTTGTAGTCATAGCTACTACTGAGTAGCTCATATGTAATACAACAAAATTAAGCTCTATATTTATTACGGTCACGAACGCCTTCGGCCTTCGACAGAGCCATCAAGCGCTGCACAAAATTGGGTCTGCGGTATTTTGGTCCATTGGCGGTGAAGCGCTGTCTTAAGATGATCGACATTTTTTTATTTTATTTCTATAGAAAATTTTGTCAAAATTTCATTTCTAAAATTTTTATTTTTCAAAATTTTATTTCTGTAGAAAATTTTGTAAAAATTTTATTCCTATAGAAAATTTTGTCAAAATTTTATTCCTATAGAACATTTTGTCAAAATTTTATTTCTATAGAAAATTTTGTCAAAATTTTATTTCTATAGAAAATTTTTCAAATTGTTATTTCTATAGAAAATCTTGTCGAAATTTTATTTCTATAGAAAATTTTATTTTTTAGAAAATCTTGTCAAAATTATATTTCTATAGAAAATTTTGTCAAAATTTTATTTCGATAGAAAATTTTGTCAAAATTTTATTTCTATAGAAAATATTGTCAAAATTTTATTTCGATAGAAATTTTTGTCAAAATTTTATTTCTATAAAAAAATTTTGTCAAAATTTTATTTCTATAGAAAATTTTTGTCAAAATTTTATTTCTAGAGAAAACTTTGTCAAAATTTTATTTAGATAGAAAATTCTGTCAAAATTTTATTTCCACACAAAATTTTGTCAACATTTTATTTCTATATAAAATTTTGCCAAAATTTTATTTTTTAGAAAATCTTGTCAAAATTATATTTTTATAGAAAATTTTGTCATAATTCTATTTTTATGGAAAATTTTGTAAAAATTTTATTTATAAAGAATATTTTGCCAAAATTATATTTCTATAGAAAATTTTGTCAAAATTTTATTTCGATAGAAAATTTTGTCAAAATTTTATTTCTATAGAAAATTTTGTCAAAATTTTATTTCTATAAAAAATTTTTTCTATAGAAAATTTTATCAAAATTTTATTTCTATAGAAAATTTTGTCAAAAAAATTTATTATAGAAAAATTTATCAAAACTTTAATTATAGGTAACATTTTATTTCTATAGAAAATTTTTTCAAAATTTTATTTCGATAGAAAATTTTGTCAAAATTTTATTTTGATAGAAAATTTTGACAAAATTTTGTCAAGATTTTATTTCTATAGAAAATTTTGTCAAAATTTAATTTCTATAGAAAATTTTACCAAAATTTTATTTCGATAGAAAATTTTGTCAAAATTTTATTTCGATAGAAAAGTTTGCCAAAATTTTATTTCTATAGAAAATTTTGTCAAAATTTTATTTCTATAGAAAATTTTGTCAAAATTTTATTTCTATAGAAAATTTTGTCAAAATTTTATTTCTATAGAAAATTTTTTCAAAACTGTATTTTAATATAAAATTTTGTCAAAATTTTATTTTAATAGAAAATTTTGTCAAAAATTTATTTCTATTGAAAACTTTGTCAAAATTTTATTTTTGTAGAAAATTTTGTACCTCACAGTTGGAGAGGAATAATTTGCAAAATCTACAAAAATTTTGTCAAAATTTTATTTCTATAGAAAATTTTGTCAAAATTTTATTTCTATAGCAAATTTTGACAAATTTTTATTTCTATAGAAAATTTTGCCAAAATTTTATTTTTTAGAAAATCTTGTCAAAATTATATTTTTATAGAAAATTTTGTCATAATTCTATTTTTATGGAAAATTTTGTAAAAATTTTATTTATATAGAAAATTTTGTCAAAATTTTATTTCTAGAGAAAATTTTGTCAAAATTTTATTTCGATAGAAAATTCTGTCAAAATTTTATTTCCACACAAAATTTTGTCAAAATTTTATTTCTATAGAAAATTTAGGCAAAATTTTATTTCTATAGAAAATTTTGTCAAAATTTTATTTCTATAGAAAAGTTGTCAAAATTTAATTTTTTTAGAAAATTTTGTCAAAATTTTATTTCTATAGAAAATTTTGTCAAAATTTTATTTCTATAGAAAATTTTGTCAAAATTTTATTTCTATAGAAAATTTTGTCAAAATTTTATTTCTATAGAAAATTTTGTCAAAATTTTATTTCTATAGAAAATTTTGTCAAAATTTTATTTCTGTAGAACATTTTGGCAAAATTTTATTTCTATATAAAATTTCGCCAAAATTTTATTTTTTAGAAAATCTTGTCAAAATTATATTTTTATAGAAAATTTTGTCATAATTCTATTTTTATGGAAAATTATGTAAAAATTTTATTTATATAGAAAATTTTGTCAAACTTATATTTCTATAGAAAAATTTGTCAAAATTTTATTTCGATAGAAAATTTTGTCAAAATTTTATTTCTATAGAAAATATTGTCAAAATTTTATTTCGATAGAAATTTTTGTGAAAATTTTATTTCTATAAAAAATTTTTGTCAAAACTTAATTTCTATAGAAAATTTTGTCAAAATTTTATTCCTATAGACAATTGTGTCAAAATTTTATTTCTATAGAAAATTTTGGCAAAATTTTATTTCAATAGAAAAATTTGTCAAAATTTTATTTCTATAGAAAATTTAGACAAAATTTTATTTCTTTAGAAAATTTTGTCAAAATTTTATTTCTAAAGAACATTTTGTCAAAATTTTATTTCTATAGAAAAGTTGTCAAAATTTAATTTTTATAGAAAATTTTGTCAAAATTTTATTTCTATAGATAATTTTATCAAAATTTTATTTCTATAGAAATTTTTGTCAACATTTTCTTTCTATAGAAAATTTTGTCAAATTTAATCTTTATAGAAAATTTTTGTCAAAATTTTATTTCTATAGAAAATTTTGTCCGAATTTTATTTCTGTAGAAAATTTTGTCAAAATTTTATTTCGATAGAAAATTTTGTCAAAATTTTATATCGATAGAAAATTTTGTCAAAATTTTATATCGATAGAAAATTTTGTCAAAATTTTATTTCGATAGAAAATTTTGTCAAAATTTTATTTTGATAGAAAATTTTTTCAAAATTTTATTTTGATAGAAAATTTTTTCAAAATTTTATTTTGATAGAAAATTTTGACAAAATTTTATTTCTGTAGAAAATTTTGTCAAAACTTTATTTCTGTAGAAATTTTTGTACCTCATAGTTGGAGAGGAATGTTTTGCAAAATCTACCACAACATCAAGAATTGTAGCACTCTACCAAACAGTAAAAATCTACCATTTTTGGTAGAATTCTACCAAAGGCGGGCATGCTAATTCACGGTGGCTCCCATGTTTGTTCACAAACTGCTCAATTTGGATGAGAGCATTGCAGAAACTCAAGTTCGCTAACTGTCCATTTTCGTGCAAGCGAAGCAAGTCCTTTAATCTTTTCAGTCCACCTTTTTGGGACATCGGTGAGCTCTTGCTCGTTTTGAACTTTACTGCCAGTGTCGTGGTAAGGGGTAATGGTAAGGGAAACAAAAGTTTTATTCATATTTAAATGTAGAAGGGCTCTGAAGCCC
Source organism: Haematobia irritans (assembly GCF_050003625.1). Lineage (NCBI taxonomy): Eukaryota > Metazoa > Arthropoda > Insecta > Diptera > Muscidae > Haematobia > Haematobia irritans. The sequence goes on along the minus strand of NC_134397.1, from coordinate 191,092,312 downwards.
TGAAACTACTTGTGGTTTTCAGTCAACAATAATTAAATGCACTTTGGCTATGATCACACTATGCAAATATGTGACCAAAATGAGTGTCAAATATTTTTCTAGAACCATTTTCCAAATATCTAAGTACGGGTGTTGGAAAATAATCCTACCATGATGTTATATATTCAATATGAGCTAAATATGTTTTCTGGTTCGGCTGTGGCTACGGATTCTTTTTTGATTTCTGTCAAATATTTGCCCAGTGTGACCATAGCATATCACGCTTGAACTTAATAACTTTATTTCTGTATGTATTAGATCAAAATGCAAAATGATATGTGACTGAAATAATTCTATTAGTTGTCAGACGAACGTTGTAGAATTAAAAGCAATCTGATGGTATTGAATGAGTCATACACACAAAATTTATTTTTTTGTTTTCAATCACGAAATTAATTGATCCAATTAGTTTTTAATTGAAATGTCTTCAATCACAGAAATGATAGTATCAATTAAAAAATTAATTGATTTTATTAATAATTCAATTGGAAATTAATTGATCCAATTAGTTTTTAATTGAAATGTCTTCAATTAGAGAAATGATAGTATCAATTAAAAAATTAATTGATACTATTAATAAGATTCGTTCTGTCTGAATTTTCGACCTTTTTCATTTTATCTTGAAATGTCTTAGAATAATCTGTTCGATTGTTTTTGTACTATCCTTCAAAAAATCCAGTAATTATCATTTATTAGTTTGGTCTTTAGTATTTTATATGCAGCACGTTTTCAATTCTCCCTTTCATATTTCCGAAATTTAAAATTTTAGCTATTCATGACAGTATGTAGTTGTATTCATATAAATTATTAGAAATATTAAAAACATCATGAAACGATAAACCATGACCCATTTACTGTAAATACAATATTTTTTTTCTAATTATTATAATATGCATATTTTGCCAGCTATTAAAATGTTGCCAATATATGCTTTGCTGTCCTTGAGACACTTTATTTTTCAATTGGATATTTTTTTGTTTTTCATTACATATTTGTCAACTTTAATGTTAATATTTTTATTGCAATAAACATATATGTTACAGCAAACTCATTGTACATATTATTCAACTATTATTTATCTATTCTAGTATTGCATATAAATTTTGCCAACGTTTTCATTTTATTCAACTTTGGTTTTGTTGGATGTTGGTGTTTTTGTTACGCTTTCCGGCCTATTTTAAAAACGCGAACACATTTTCCGATAACACACACACACACACAGACATGCAAAAATAATGCATGGCGTATGCATTGCGGGTGGCTCGATTTCAATGGTCATTAATTTTCCATGTAAATATTTATGAGTGCCACGGGACATCCATATCGGAAGGCCGAAATGGTTGAACAAAAATAGAAATAGAGCAAAAAAATAGAAAAATATAAAACAACTGAAATTAAAAACAATCGCAGTCAATTTTCTAAATTGAATTTAAAATTCATGAATGTCATTGTGGCTTTGTTCGTTTTCATGATGTCTCTAAATGACCTACAAAAAAATTAATTAAACACTGTATTCAGTTTTTTTTTTTTTTTTTGGCACAGCTCTTTTATTTTTGCTCAAGAGACTATATGAAAATCTGCATTTTTAGCATTGCTGATTATTTGCAAACTACAAATTAATACACATGATATAACTTTATATTTTATTCATTGGCATTGTGGAATGTTATTTTGGTTAAGCATTTTAATGTCATTTATGTATTGACATACTGACATTTATTTAGAATTTTATACAATGACAAATATCGTTGGTGTATAATTCCTGTATTAGAAGTTAGCAAATAAAATCTAAATTGTGTCATTTCGCTCTGTCTGATCTTTATTGAAGATTATGGAAATATCAAATACCTACACAGAAAAAAATTTCCGTAGTTAAACTAACGCTAAATTTAACTTAGTTTTATTGGAAAAAATTTATTTGCTTGTAGTTGAGTTTTATGATTTTTATCGAAATTTTCAACAGCTTAATGAACTCTTACTTTTTTTAAGTATGTCTCAAAAATTTTATAAACTAAACGTGAGTATAAAGTTCAATGACCGTACACATCATAAGTTCAATATGAACTAAAGCAATATGAACTAAATATTTTCGTACGATTCCCAAAAATAGTAAGAATGAACTACTGTATGATTAAAATGGTCGTGATTTGGCGCCAATGCTTTTCTTCTTTATTTTTAGTTAATTTTTATACCCTCCACCATAGGATGGGGGGTATATTAACTTTGCCATTCCGTTTGTAACACATCGAAATATTGCTCTAAGACCCCATAAAGTATATACATATTCTAGGTCGTGGTGAAATTCTGAGTCGATCTAAGCATGTCCGTCCGTCCTTCTGTTGAAATCATTCTAACTTCCGAACGAAACAACCTATCGACTTGAAACTTGGCACAAGCAGTTTTTATTGATGTTTAGGTCGGATGGTATTGCAAATGGGCCATATCGGTCCATAATTATAAATTGTAAGGGCCGATGGTGAATGTGAACCACACCTAAACGCCAATTTTTTTCCTAATTTTATTTGATATTTCTCTATTTCAGACTTACTCAATTTGAACTATGGAGAGATACACAATCCAAAAACATGTTAAATGGTTCCCAGAAATGGCAACAGTGGATGATCAATTTTCGAAGAAAATCATTTTCAGTGATGAGGCACATTTTCACCTCAGTGGATTCGTCAATAAACAGAATTGCCGCATTTGGGCGAATGAGAATCCAAGAGTGATTGTCGAAAAACCAATGCACCCACAAAGAGTGACTGTTTGGTGCGGTTTATGGGTTGGCGACATCATCGGGCCGTATTTTTTCCAAAATGAGGCCGGTCAGGCAGTTACTGTGAATGGTGTTCGCTATCGTGAGATGATAACGAACTTTTTATGGCCCGAATTGGAAGATATGGATGTGGACGATATGTGGTTTCAGCAGGACGGTGCCACTTACTACACAGGTAACGAAACAATGGCTCTTTTGCGCAACAAATTCAATGGCCGTGTTATCTCACGTAATGGCGATATAAATTGGCCGCCAAGATCATGTGATTTGACACCGTTGGACTTTTTTCTTTGGGGTTATTTGAAAGAAAATGTGTACGTCGATAAACCAGCAACAATTCAAGAGCTAACAGATGAATTAACTTGGCACATTAACGGCATAGAACCTCCATTATGCCTCAGCGTCATCGAAAATTTGGACTATCGGATGAAGGTGTGCCACCGAGGTCGCGACGCCCATTTGGCCGATATTTTAATCCATACATAATTGAGTAATACCAATATATCATAATAAAATTACAATAATTTCCTTAAGAATTTGTGTTTTATTCAAAATCAACATCGGCCCTTGAAATTTTAGCCACCCCTTATATAGCCTCCATATAAACCGATCTCCAGATTTGGCTTGCGGAGCCTCTAAGAGAAGCAAATTTCATCCGATCCGGTTGAAATTTGGAACATGGTGTTAGTATATGGTCTCTAACAACCGTGCAAGAATTGGTCCATATCGGTCCATAACTATTCTCCAGATTTGACCTCCGGAGCCTCTTGGAGGAGCAAAATTCATCCGATCCGGTTCAAATGTGCAACGTGGTGTTAGTATATGGTCTCTAACATCACAATTATATATAGCCCCCTTATAAACCGTCCTCCAGATTTGACCTCCGGAGCCTCTAGGAGGTGCAAAATTCATCCCATCCGGTTCAAATTGGGAACGTGGTGTTAGTATATGGTCGCTATTTAATAACCGTACCAAAATTAGTCCATATCGGTCTATAGTTATATAGCCGATATCCAATCACACAAAAATCGGTCCATATCGGTTCATAATCGTGGTTGCCACTCGAGCCAAAAATAATCTACCAAAATTTTATTTCTATAGAAAATTTTGTCAAAATTTTTTTTCTATAGAAAATTTTGTCAAATTTTTATTTCTATAGAAAATTTTGTCAAAATTTTATTTCTATAGGAAATTTTGTTAAAATTTTTTTTCTATAGAAAATTTTGTCAACATTTTATTTCTATAGAAAATCAAACTGAGTTATATACGTATTTAATCGGTCTTTTTTAATGTAGTAAAGGGTGATACGGTCAAAATTTGATCAATATAAACTTGACGTATTTCTTTCAATTCTGCATTTAAAAAACCTGAACACCCCTCATTTTGAAGGTGTGTGTGTGTAGAATGTTGTTCCTATTTTGATTTCGGAATTCACTCTTCAGTTGTCAAAATGCCGTCCAAGCAAGAAGAGCAGCGTATCAAAATTTTGCTCGCGCATCGCGAAAATCCGAGCTACTCGCACGCAAAGCTGGCAAAATCGCTAAAATTTGCCAAATCAACCGTTACAAATGTAATTAAAGTGTTTGGGGAACGTTTGTCGACAGCCAGGAAGTCTGTATCGGGGAGAAATCGAAAACCGGAAGTCGCTGAGACGACAAAGAGAGTTGCCGGTAGTTTCAAGCGAAACCCTAACCTCTCTCTCCGAGATGCGGGAAATAAGCTGGGTGTATCGTCTACAACCGTGCATCAAGCCAAAAAACGAGCCGGACTATCGGCTTACAAGAAGGTAGTGACTCCAAATCGCGATGATAAACAAAATACGACGGCCAAAGCACGATCCCGGAGGCTGTACACGACGATACTGACGAAGTTTGACTGCGTGGTAATGGACGACGAAACCGACTACAAGCAGCTTCCGGGACAGGAGTTTTATACGGCAAAAGGAAGGGCAAAGGTAGCAGATATTTCAAGCACATAAAACTGTCAAAGTTCGCAAAGAAATATCTGGTTTGGCAAGCCATCTGTACATGTGGCTTGAAAAGCAGCATTTTCATAGCTTCCGGGACTGTCAACCAAGAAATTTACGTGAAAGAGTGTATGAATAAACGTCTGCTGCCTTTCCTGAAGAAACACGGTTGTTCCTTACTGTTTTGGCCGGATTTGGCATCTTGCCATTTCGGTAAAAAGGCCATGGAGTAGTACGCCGCCAACAACGTGCAGGTGGTTCCCAAGGACAAGAACCCTCCCAACACGCCCAAGCTGCGCCCAATTGAGAAATACTGGGCTATTGTCAAGCGGAACCTAAAGAAGACCAAAAAAACTGCTAAGGACGAGCAACAGTTCAAGGCAAACTGGCTTTCTGCGGCGAAGAAGGTGGACAAGGTGGCTGTACACAATCTGATGGCAGGTGTCAAGCGTGAGGCCCGGCAATTCGGATTTGGAAAAGCGAAAGCCTAACTGAATATTTTTCCTGAATTTTATACTAATTGAACTTGAAAAAGAAATTTAATTTGATTTTTTAAATAAACGATTTCACCGATTTACACGCGTTTTCCCTTGACCAAATTTTGACCGTATCACCCTTTATATACCACGTATGGACTTACAATTTAGAAGTCGGTGTTAGGAGCTTTTAAGATACCTTGATTGTGGATGGCAGTGTTTAGAAGAAGTTTCTACGCAAGCCATGGTGGAGGATACATAAGCTTCGGCCTGGCCGAACTTACGGCGGTATATTCTAGTTAACGCATTATAACGCTTGTCTGGAACGTTTGACATCAAATATTTTTAAAATTTCGCAAATTTTTCTAGAAAGGATTTAGCATTTTTTTCCGGAAAAATTTAAATAATTTGCACTATTTTATTAATTTTTAATCTGTTTTTAAGCCATTTGAAACAATAAAACTTTAAATTTCCCATTAAAAATGTGAGAAAAAGCGAGTTATAAAAAATTGACTCAAATTGACTTCCTATGCAGTTAAAATAAAGAACATCTTTGGGAGGACATTTTTAGAAGCGCTTTAAAAGTTGTGCCTTTGGAAGAACTTCCAAATTTTGCGGGGATATAATGGAGCTGGATTAGAAAAGACAGTTGTACACAAGGCAGAATTTAAAAATCTTTTTGAATTCTTTTTACTCTATTATTGTAAACTTCATAGAAAAGTTCGATCTAACTATTGAAGAATAAATTAGTTTAATAGAGTATGGATCAGAGAAATTGTTTGCAATTTCTCTTTATAAAGGCTAATAGCGAATGCGCTTTCGGAATTATTACCTTAATATGACTAACAAAAGTGAACTTCGAGTCAAATAGTACTCCCAAATCTGTAACTTCATAAATTCGCTTTAAGCTATGTCCACATAAGTTGTAATCATAATAAACAGGATATTTACTTTTAAAATATAAAATTGAGCAGCATTTATCAATATTGATATCTAAGAAATTTGAAGAGCACCAATTCAGCAAAAACTGGGTAAGCACTAGTTATTCTTTCAGTAATACCGGTAAACAAAAAGTTACTACTTGCAGTATTACCTGGGATTTAAAAAATAATAACTTATGTTATCTAAAAATGTGTTTATTTGAAAGACGCTGCATCTTTGGCTGGGAATCAATACCAAAATCCTTAAGGGAAGGTCAAAATCTTGGGATCCAAGTAAACGTTTTTTTGGGAGTGTACAAGACTCATTCGGATGATCTAAAGTTACGCCATTTTCCAGACCATGAATTGTCGATCGTATAGTTTTGAAAACTATTGATCTATTAGAGTTTGACTAACCAAACTATATAGATAAAATTTATACTTGTTTTACGTAATTGAATATCCTATTAATCCGGTATGAATATTATTTTCGTATGACGTTATCAAAACCCATTTCTTTTGTGGCCATAAATCATCCTTCATTAAGCAATGCCAAAAAAGTCAAGCATTGCTATTCAAATAGCTACGAATAATATAACATTTGGATTATTTGTGGTGAAACATAAAAATGGTTAATTACCTCATAATAACGTGTAATGGTGGCATTAACCATTAACTGAAGAAATAAATCTAGGTTTTTTTTATTTTACTTTACTTCTTGAATTTTATGAGTGCTACTTTTGGATAATAATTTGCAATTTTGCAAGGTTATTGAAATAAAAGTTAAGTGTAGAAAAAACGAAGCTTATCACAACCTTAAGAATTTATGCTTACTACTGATGCGGGAGGGTGAGAAAACTATAGAAATGCTAAAGGAATTCAGTTTGGAAATAAAACCGAAAAGTTGGAAAATAGGATTTGCAAATACTTTTGCCATTCTTTCACTCATTTGAAATTCACACATATTTCGTTAGTTAAAGGTGTTTAGTAGATGATGGCTATGTGTAGATATGTACATTGCCGTATGGTCTTGTATTAGATTATATTTGGTTTATTATCCCCCGCCGTCGTATTCAAACGTACAGAGTTTCCCACGCACACACACACACATACCCGTACACCACACACTCATCGAAAAATCTCTAGAAAGTCATAGACTCTATGCTCCAACATAACCATACAATTAGCGGAAACGGAAATGCCTTTTACTTTAAGTATATAGTCTATAACTTGTAGTTGTAGTGGTAATGGTATAGCCAGAATATTAACACAGTGGTGGTACTAGGCTAACTCCCTGCAAACATTTTCTATCGAAAGTGTATCGAAGTATTTTCACCATGGAATATAAAACTTTCATAGGCAATATCATTTTCTTATCGAGTTAGTGTTCCCGTTCGGGAACAAATGTCCCACTACGCGAATGTGTTCTCGGGGAATCGAACCAGTGACTAAAAGAAGTAAAACAAGTATATACAGCAGTAAATTCGGCCGAGCCGAATTTTAAATACCCACCACCATGAATCAAGTATAATAGTTTACTATGAAAACTCTTCCTCGTAGTGGGTTACTTGATAATATATAGAATTGTAGGGAGTTTGATGACAAATCTTTTTCCAAACGAGCCAGCTCCCGAAGACAAACTTTAAAGATTCTACCTATGAAGACCAGATAAGATTCTGGATATATGAGAACCAATTTTGTTTGAGTTTTAGAGAAAATATAAACATATCGTGTATATGTTGAAATTACGCCTTAATTTAAAATCTTAAATCTGTAGATTTTTCCGCATTTATTTAAATACGATGAGAAAAATCTGGAACTTTTACTTTCAGTTTGAAGCAATTTTCATGATCAGTGCGCCTGCTATACCCTTAAAGAAGTGTTTTCTTTTTTGAGAAACGTAATTTTGGACAAGCAAAGTTTTCTTTTGACACAAATTTTAGAGACAATCGTTGAATAAACGAAAACACTTTATAAGAAAAAGAAATTTCATTTGTCTAAAATTTTATTATAAATTACTAATTTCCAGCAAATCTGATAAAAACTACGGATTCTAGAAGCTCAAGAAATAAAGCCGGGAGATCGGTGTATATGGGGGCTATACCAAAACATAGACCGATAGGCACAATTTGCTACTCACATATTTGTAATCGTAAAATACCTCCAGATTTTCAATTTCAAACAAATCGGCCAAAAAATGTAGTCCTAGACGCCCAAGAAGTAAAAATCGAGAGATCAGTCTATATGGGGGTTATACCAAAAAATGGGCCGATATACCTCAATTTCGGCACTCTTATTTGTGGTCTAAAAATACCTCTAGATTTCGAATTTCAGGCAAATCATGCAATAAATACAGTTTATTGTAGCTCAAGAATTTCAGGCAAAGCGGCTGGTAAATATAGTTTCTAGAAGCCCAAGAAGCAAAATGGGAGATCGGTCCATATGGGGGCTATTCCAAAAAATGGACCGATGGGCACCATTTTCGTCACACCTTTTCATGGTCCCAAAAGAACTCTAGATTTTCAATTTCAGGAAAATCGGATAGAAAATATAGTTTCTAGAAGCCCAAGAAGCAAAATCGGGAAATCAGTTTCTATGGGGGCTATATCAAAACATGGACCGATGGGCACCATTTTCGTCACACCTTTTCATGGTCCCAAAAGAACTTTAGATTTTCAATTTCAGGAAAATCGGATAGAAAATATAGTTTCTAGAAGCCGTAAAAGCAAAATCGGGAAATCAGTCTATATGGGGGCTATAACAAAACATGGACCGATGAGCACCATTTTCGGCACACCTTTTTATGGTCCTCAAATACCTCTATATTTCCAATTTCAGGCAAATTGGATAAAAACTACGGTTTTTATAGGCCCAAGACTCCAAATCGGGAGATTGGTTTATATGGGGGCTATATCAAAACATGGGCCGATGCGGACCATTTTCGACACACCTCTTTATGGTCCCAAAATACCTTTAGATTTTCAATTTCATACAAATAGGATAGAAAATACTGTTTCTAGACGCATAAGAAGCAAAATCGGGAGATCGGTCTATATGGGGGCTATACCAAAACATGGACCGATATGGACCATTTTCGACACACCTCTTTATAGTCCCACAATACCTCTAGATTTCCAATTTCAGGCAAATCGGATGGTAAATATAGTTTCTAGACGCCCAAGAAGCAAAATCGGGAGATCGGTCTATATGGGGGCTATATCAAAACATGGACCGATACGAACGATTTTCGACATACCTCCGTATGGTCCTAAAATACCTCTAGATTTTCAATTTAAGACAAATCGGATAGAAAATACTGTTTCTAGACGCCCAAGAAGCAAAATCGGGAATCGGTCTATATGGGGGCTATATCAAAACATGGACCGATATGGACCATTTTCGACACACCTCTTTATGGTCCCAAAATACCTCTAGATTTCCAATTTCAGGCAAATCTGATAAAAACTACGGTTTTTATAGGCCCAAGACCTCAAATCGGGAGGTCGGTTTATATGGGGACTATATCAAAACTTGGACCGATATAGCCCATCTTCGAACTTGACCTGCCTGCAAACAAAAAACTAATCTGTGCCAAATTTCGGGACGATAGCGCCATTATTGAAGGCTGTAGCGTGATTACAACAGACAGACAGACAGACAGACAGACAGACAGACAGACGGACAGACGGACATGCTTATATCGTCTTAGAATGTCTCCCTGATCAAGAATATATATACTTTATATAGTCGGAAATCGATATTTCGATGTGTTACAAACGGAATGACAAACTTATTATACCCCCGTCACCATTTTATGGTGGTGGGTATAAAAAGCAATAGTTATTTAAAAAAAAGAAGTATATACGGCCGTAAGTTCGGCCAGGCCGAACCTTAGTACCCTCCACCATGGATTGCGTAGAAACTTCTTCTAAACACTGCCATCCACAATCGAATTACTTAAGTTGCGGTAACGCTTGCCGATGGCAAGGTATCTTAAAACTTCCTAACACCGTAATATATACCACATAGTCCATACGTGGTATATATTAAACTAAAAAAGGTCGATTAAATACGTATATAATTAAGTTTAAAGTTTCTATAGAAAAAAAATTTTAACAAAATAAAATTTTGACAACGTTTTCTATAGAAGTACAATTTGGAAAAAATTTTCTATAGAAATAAAATTTGGCTAAAATTTTCTATAGAAATAAAATCCTAACAAAATTTTCTATAGAAATAAAATTTTGCCAAAATTTTCTATAGAAATAAAATTTTGACAAAATTTTCTATAGAAATAAAATTTTGACAAAATTTTCTATAGAAATAAAATTTTCACAAAATTTTCCATAGAAATAAAGTTTTGACAAAATTTTTTATAAAAATTAAATTTTAACAAAATTTTCTATAGAAATAAAATTTGGCTAAAATTTTCTATAGAAATAAAATCCTGACAAAATTTTCTATAGAAATAAAATTTTGACAAAATTTTCTATAGAAATAAAATTTTGACAAAATTTTCTATAGAAATAAAATTTTAACAAAATTTTCTTTAGAAATAAAATTTTCACAAAATTTTCTATAGAAATAAAATTTTGACAAAATTTTCTATAGAAATAAAATTTTGACAAAATTTTCTCTAGAAATAAAGTTTTGACAAAATTTTCTATAGAAATAAAATTTTAATAAAAATTTTCTATAGAAATAAAATTTACACAAAATTTTCTATAGAAATAACATTTTGACAAATTTTTCTGTCGAAATAACATTTTGACAATGTTTTCTATAAAAATTAAATTTTGGTAGATTATTTTTGGCTCGAGTGGCAACCATGATTATGAACCGATATGGACCAATTTTTGTGTGATTGGGGATCGGCTATATATAACTATAGACCGATATGGACCAATTATGGCATGGTTATAAGCGACGTTATACTAACACCACGTTGCAAATTTCAACCGGATCGGATGAATTTAGCTCCTCCAAGAGGCTCCGGAGGACAAATCTGGCGATCGATTTATATGGGGGCTATATATAATTATGAACCGATATCAACCAATTTTTGGATGGTTGTTAGAGATCGTATACTAATACCATGCACCAAATTTCAGCCGGATCGGATGAAATTTGCTTCTCTTAGAGCAATCGCAAGCCAAATTTGCAGTATCGGATGAAATTTGCTTCCACAAATTGGATCCACAAACCAAATCTGGGAATCGGTTTATATGGGGGCTATATGTAATTATGGACCGATATGGACCAATTTCTGCATGGTTGTTAGAGACCATATACTAACACCATGTATCAAATTTCAGCCGGATCGTATGAAATTTGCTACTCTTAGAGCAATCGCAGGCCAAATTTGGGGGTTCGTTTATATGGGGGCTATACGTAAAAGTGGACCGATATGGACCAATTTTTTGCATGGTTATTAGAGACCATACAGTAACACCATGTACCAAATTTCAGCCGGATCGGATGAAATTTGCTTCTCTTAGAGCAATCGCAAGCCAAATTTGGGGGTCAGTTTATGTGGGGGCTATACGTAAAAGTGGACCGATATGGACCAATTTCTGCATGGTTGTTAGAGGCCATATACCAACACCATGTATCAAATTTCAGCCGGATCGGATGAAATTTGCTTCTCTTAGAGCAATCGCAAGCCAAATTTGGGGGTACGTTTTTATCGAGGCTATACGTAAAAGTGGACCGATATGGACCAATTTTTGCATGGTTATTAGAGACCATATAGTAACACCATGTACCAAATTTCAGCCTGATCGAATGAAATTTGCTTCCTTTAGAGCAATCGCAAGCCAAATTTGGGGGTCCGTTCATATGGGGGCTATACGTAAAAGTGGACCGATATGGACCAATTTTTGCATGGTTGTTAGAGACCATATACTAACACCATGTACCAAATTTCAGCCGGATCGGATGAAATTTGCTTCTCTTAGAGCAATCGCAAGCCAAATTTGGGGGTCCGTTTATATGGGGGCTATACGTAAAAGTGGACCGATATGGCTCCATCCTATGGTGGAGGGTATAAAAATAAAAATGATGATCGACCGCACCGAGCGTTGAACTCGAAACCTTTCGTTTCCAAGTCAGAGGCTCTCCCTCTGTGCCACGCACCTTCGTTGGTTGATAGTGGCCTTTTACACACATATACTCTCAGAGAGGTGCTATAGAAAAATTAGCTATGTCGATGTATGGAGTCTATATTTAGATTTCTGATCGCTGTTAGAGTCGAATTTGTTTCGAAACGGAAGCACCCCACGCGATAGTTGCTTTTATTGTTGCTGTGCTTGAGATTTTACTACCAGAAAATAGTGACATCTTAGCGAAAGACGATAAAACTATCACCCAAATGTTGGCAGGGCTATGCTGGGTATTCTTGGGGGGCTTAAAAGTTGGCTTTTCGTGGAAGCTCAAGTCGTTTGTGTTTTTTCTGTCTTAGTTTATAGGTGCTATGGGTGTGGGAGTGTGTGTGAGTGTACGAGTAAATGGGGAAAAATATTTCCACTATGCTACAAATCGCTAGTAGGTTTCTTTGTTCCTGTTCATAGGTCCTTCCTTCTATTCGGATAATAGCTATACCAAAGGCTATGCCACAACTTTCGTTCTTCCCTATTTGTTGTCATGATTCCCTTTTAGTTCGGTTGGTGCTGCATTTTCTTTGTTGCTTTTCAAGCTTTCACTGTTGTTTTAAGTTTTTTCCCTGTTTCTATTTTGAAGTTATTCCCCATTTCTTCGAGCCTTTGGCTTTGGTGCAAATGAGTGTAATAAAGTGTCTGTGAGGAATGGTGCAGCCGTTTCCTCTTCATAGGAAATGGCAAAGTTTTCAAGAAATATTAGCTCTTCATTATTGATATATTGGGGTTATGGCTGTGTCTGTTAAGAAATATTTTGGGAATTAAAAAAAAAAGAATATTTACACTCGAAACTAGCATGCACTGAAAAAAATATTGACGTGAGGCCAAAGATTTCATGTCCTTAAAATACGAATGCAAATTTTGCTTAACATAGAAGACGCATTTCTTTAATATAAAGTTTATTTCCTTGTCCAAAAGTCGATAAACTTTTCAATAAAGTCGTATTGTCCTTATAATTAAGTGATTTGACTTAAAAATAGGTATCATAACATGAAAGAAAAAGTGTTTTGGCTAAGGTCAACTTGACTTTAATAATTGAGAAAAATTCTTTAAAATTAATGAAATTGTCTTTAAATTTGTTGTCTTTTTGCATCTTGACTACTAAGCAAAAAATCGTTCAAAAATAGGAAAAGTTTTTCAACACTTTATTTTAAAGACGTTTTTTATTTAAAACATAGCAAAAATTCTACTGGAAGTCGAGTCTAAATTTGGAAAATAAAACTGTGGTTAAATCGTTTTTAAGGGACTTTGATGGCTTATGAAGAAACAAAAGGCTGAAAAACCAATAAACGACAGAATTTATCGCCTGGAATGGCGATTCTGGAGATTGCTAAATTGAAGATAATAATTGGAGAAGATAAAAGTGGTCTTTAGACTCGCCACTGTTAAATTCAGACCAGGTAAAAAATGGGAGATTCATAATAAAGTGAACTGTTTTATGGGAAGAATGAGCTATCTAGTGGGCAAAATGAACTAAATTGTATTCCATTTTTTAAATATTTGTAATGCAATTTTAAATTTACGAAAATGTACTGGCCTTTTTAATACCCTCCACCATAGGGTGGGGATATATTAACTTTGTCATTACGTTTGTAACATATCGAAATATTGCTCTAAGACCCCATAAAGTATATATTCAGGGTCGTGGTGAAATTCTGAATCGATCTAAGCATGTCCGTCCGTCTGTTGAAATCACGCTTGCTAACAAAACCAGCTATCGACTTGAAGCTTGGCACAATTGTTGTTTGTGATGTAGGTTGAAATTTAGTACATGGTGTAAGTACATGATGTTTAACAACCGTGCAAAAATTGGTCCACATCGGTACACCATATACACCGATCCCCAGATTTGGCTTGCGGAACCTCTAAGAGAAGCAAATTTCATCCGATCCGGCTGGTACATGGTGTATGTTAAGTATATGGTCTCTAACAACCATGCAGGAATTGGTTCCTATCAGTCCATAATTATATATAGCCCCCATATAAAATGATCCTCAGATTTGACCTCCGGAGCCCCTTGGAAGAGCAAAATTCATTGGATTCGGTTGAAATTTGGTACGTGATGTTAGTATATGGTATCCAACAACCATGCATGAATTGGTTCATATCAGTCCATAATTATATATAGCCCCCATATAAATCGATCCCCATATTTGACCTCCGGAGCCCCTTGGAAGAGCAAAATTCATCCGATCCGTTTGAAATTTGGTACGTGGTGTTAGTATATGATCTCTAACAACCATGAAAAAATTGGTCAATACCGTTCTTTGTTATATATAAACTCCATTTAAACCGATCCCCAGATTTGACCTCCGGAGCTCTTGGAGGAGCAACAATTGGTCCATATCGGTCTATAGTTAGATATAGCCGATCCCCAAAAAAAAAACTACCAAAATTTTATTTTTATAGAAATTTTAGTCAAAATTTTATTTCTATAGACAATTTTGCCAAAATTTTTTTGATATAGAAAATTTTGTAAAAATTTTATTACTATACAAAATTTTGTCAAGATTTTATTTCTATAGAAAATTTTGTCAAAATTTTATTTCTATAGACAATTTTGCCAAAATTTTTTTGATTTAGAAAATTTTGTAAAAATTTTACTACTATACAAAATTTTGTCAAGATTTTATTTCTATAGAAAATTTTGTCAAAATTTTATTTCTATAGACAATTTTGCCAACATTTTTTTGATATAGAAACTTTTGTAAAAATTTTATTACTATACAAAATTTTTGTCAAGATATTATTTCTATAGAAAATTTTGTCAAAATTTTATTTCTATAGAAAATTTGTCAAAATTTTATTTCAACAGAAATTTTGTCAAAATTTTACTACTATGCAAAATTTTGTCAAGATTTTACTACCATACAAAATTTTGTCACGATTTAATTTCTATAGAAAATTTTGTCAAAAGTTTATTTCTATAGAAAATTTTGTCAAAATTTTACTACTATACAAAATTTTGTAAAGATTTTATTTCTATAGACAATTTTGTCAAAATTTTATTTCTATAGACAATTTTGTCAAACTTTTATTTCTATAGAAAATTTTGTCAAAATTTTATTTCTATAAAAAATTTTGTCAAAATTTCACTACTATGCAAAATTTTGTCAGGATTTTACTACCACACATAATTTTGTCAAGATTTAATTTCCATAGAAAATTTTGTCAAAAGTTTATTTCTATGGAAAATTTTGTCAAAATTTTATTAGCACAAATTTTGTCAAAATTTTATTTGTATAGAAAATGTTGTCAAAATGTTATTTCAATAGAAATTTTGTCAAAATTTTACTACTATACAAAATTTTGTAAAGATTTTATTTCTATAGACAATTTTGTTAAAATTTTATCTCTATAGAAAATTTTGTCAACATTTTATTTCTATAGAAAATTTTGTCAAAATTTTATTTCTATAGAAAATTTTGTCAAAATTTTATTTCTATAAAAAAAGTTGTCAAGATTTTACTACTATGCAAAATTTTGTCAAGATTTTACTACCATACAAAATTTTGTCAAGATGTAATTTCTATAGAAAATTTTGTCAAAATTTTATTAGCACAAAATTTTGTCAAAAGTTTATTTCTATAGAAAATTTTTTCAAAATTTTATTAGCGCAAAATTTTGTCAAAACTTTATTAGCACAAAATTTTTCAAAATTCTACTTCTATTGAAAATTTTGTCAACATTTTATTGATATAGAAAATTTTGTCAACTATATATAAAGTATATAACATAATCTTGATGAGGGAGAAATTCTAAGACGATGTAAGCCGGTCCGTCTGTCTGTCTGTTGTAATCACGCTGCAGCCTTCAATAATGGTGCTATCGTCCTGAACTTTGGCACAGATTTGTCTTTTGTTTGCAGGCAGGTCAAGTTCGAAGATGGGCTATATCGGTCCAAGTTTTGATATAGTCCCCATATAAACTAACCTCCCGATTTGGGGTCTTGGGCTTATAAAAACTGTAGTTTTTATCCAATTTGCCTGAAATTGGAAATCTAGAGGTATTTTAGGACCATCAAAAAGTGTACCGAAAATGGTGTCTATCGGTCCATGCTTTGGTATAGACCCCATATGGACCGATTTTGCTTCTTGGGCGTCTAAAAAGTGTATATTCTATCTGATTTGCCTGAAATTAGTAATCTAGAGGTACTCTACGACCATAAAGAGGTGTGCCGAAAATGGGGTGTATCGACCGATCTCCCGATTTTACTTCTTGGGCTTCTAGAATCCGTATTTTTAATCCAATTTACCTGAAATTTGAAATCTAGAGGTACTCTAGGACCCTAAAGACGTATACCGAAAATGGTGAGTACGGGTCCCTGTTTGGATATAGCCACCATATAGACCGATCTCCCGATTTTACTTCTTGGTCTTCAAGAATCTGTGAATTTTACCCAATTTGCCTCAAATCGGAAATCTAGAAGTATTCTAGGACCTTAAAGAGGTGTGCCGAAAATGGTGAGTATCGGTCCATGTTTTGATATAGTCCCCATATAGACCGATCTCCTGGTTTTTACTTTTGGGGTTCTAGAATCAGTATTTTTACCCAATTTGCCTTAAATTGGAAATCTAGAGGTATTCTAGGAAAATAGAGAGATGTGCCGAAAATGGTGATTATCGGTCCATGTTTTGATATAGCCCCCTTATAAACCGGCCCTCCGATTTGGGGTCTAGATCCTAGAACTTCAATTAAATGTGCTGAATACCGTGCGTATCCTTCCATGTTTTGGTATAGCCCCCATCACACCGAACCGAACCCTCTGAAATTTTCAAAGGAAATTATTATATTTGATTCATATACTCACTAGAACAGAACGAATTTTAAACAATTAAAGAATCTATAGCTGCTGTGAATTAAAGTGGGTGCTTTTCCTTCGATTGGGTTTTCATACAATTTACAGGAACCGGGACATTACTAATATTTATTCCATTGTAAAAGTCACAATTTTCATCTTATATGATATTTATATTTTTCGCTTCGTTTCCTTTAAATCTCCCGCTGTATAAGGCTCTGGTTTTGTTGTTGTATTCGTTAACAAGAATTGCACTAAAACGCCTATAAAGTAGTTTAAGAGACTTTCTTTTCGCTCTCAAAGCATGACGGAGGGTTAAGAAAAACTTTTTTGAGTTCATCTTATATTCCTTTCGTAGTTCTTTATGCTTCATTCAATGGCAGGAAAGGGAGGATGAAACGAAAAACTATTCAAAGCCATTGTTATGCGTTTATGTATTACTAGAAGCATAGGTCCTTTTTTTCTCTATTTCTAGTTTTTCCACATTTCCTTTTATGTGATTTATTTTTTTCTTTTTTTTTTTGCTTTTTTTTTTAGATTAGTTTGCCAGAGAAGATATATGTGCAGTATATGTTGAACAATGCTTTGCAAACATTTGACATATGCTATATTAATATATAAATATGGAAAGTATTTTTGAATCTTTAAGCAATAAGTTAGTGAGACAGTGATTTTGGAACAAATCTCGGTTAAGGCCAATATTAGAATAACTTTTATATAATATAAATTTCTAAAAATTTATATCATATCAGACTCGGAGTTTTTTTTTTTTGTCATTCAACTGAACATGGAATCGAGCTTCAACCACCATTAAGAGATATTTTCACCACCTTTGATACCATAACGGAGGATGTAGTGAGTTTGAAATAATAGGATGTATTCAACAGCTAGAGGTAAATTTTCAAACCTTTTTTAGCAACGAAATTGTGCCAAGTTTTGTAACAAGATTAATAATTATATTCTCATTCGCAATGAGAAATTAATAAAGGCTTTTTGAATGCCCAAGTGCATGCAATTAAAACTTTATTCCGGCCCCTGAAAATGTGTAAATATTTTTTGTTTCCTTTGAACTACTGCTTGGTGTTGGTTTCAAATTTGAACATTTTACGGGTTAGATGAAAACATGCACTGGGTTCAGCTTGTCTCCGTTATAAAATGGTATGGGGACGCCACATTGAAATAATGTTCTTCTCTTCTAAAACCAAAACAGTAGTTTGAGGTGTCCTCAAGCTCGGGATCTGAAGAATTCGCAAATTTAGATAATCTCTTATGAATTTTAGGGAGGCATGTCATAGGATGGAAGTACAGCGTTTTTGAATTTTTTGCATTGCTTTAGAAGTTATTCTTTGGATGTTGATTTGAATGAAGAAATTTAAGCCAAAAAAAACGCTTGGTCGACAAAATAAAAGTTTTGTCACCTATGATGCCACTTATGATTTTGTTATGGATTCCAATCCATAAAAGTTGAAAATGAGAAATATGAGAAAATGAAGTAAGGATAATTTTAAGATAGGAAATTTCTTTTAAATTTGAGTTTTGCATACTTGATACTATCAAAGTCTTTCAAAAACGTCCCAAGGAGAAAATAAGTTTCCGTATTGCGAAACGGCTTTAGGTAGAAATTATTATAAGTTACAAGTGATACACGTGTTTAAAATAAAATTTTGAAATGCATATCCTATTTGACAGTTTTAGCTTTGTAGTCTAGATACAATGTCAACAAATTTAAAGACGATTTCATTAATTTTGAGGACTTTTTCTGAAATTTTAAAGGTATGTGACCTTAGTCAAACCAAAATTTTTTTCAGGTAAAAATATCCATGCTTAAGTCCTATTACTTAAGTATAAGGACCAAATTCGACTTATGAACAAGGAAAACAAAAACTTTGTATCAGATAAAGTGTCTACCATGCTAGGAAAAATGACATTCGTATTTTAACAGAGATGAAATTTTAATTTTACAGTTTAAAAAATTATATAATCAATCATGAATTTAGGATTTACTTTTTAATTGTTTTTTTTTTTACACTTTCATTTTTCTTTTGTCTAATTTTTACAATATTCTTTCCGACCGAGATTTGAACCTGGGTTTGTCGGTACACACAAAAAATCTGATCCAATCACGAAATTAAATGATCCAATTAATTTGTTAATGGAAATGTCTTCAATCACGAATATGATAGTATCAATCACAGTTTTAAATTTTTATTTCAAAATTTAAAAAAAAAATCCATCACTTTTTAACCGGCTTAGCCTTCCGAGTTCGATTTAAATGTTAATTGTATAAATAAATTTTTTAACTTAAAAATTTTAAAATGTTCAATCACTGACTTAATTAACAATCACACAACGTAAAATAAAATATTTGTGTTATGATAGTAATAACAATAATGCATTACATTTTCACTACACTCCAAAAAAGTGAACACTTTAAGACACTAAAATTATAATGTTTTGAGAAAGTTTCCACCAATTATTCTTATAATACCCTGTTCCACAGTGTGGCGCAGGGTATAAAGAGTAAAATTATACAGAAATGTTCCACAAAATAGTTTACAGTCTCTTAAAAATTGTGAATTTTACCACAAATGCGCCCATCGTGAACTTCGTATGGCACTAGAGACAATTTTGCAATTTTAAACTCCAACTTTTTCCTTCAAACTACGAAATTTTTTTTAAATTAACAAGTTAACAAGTTACGATTCAATTTGCCGGAAAATAATTTTGTTATTTCGGCGTTTATTTTACAGATTATTTAAAATTTTCTAAAATTAACTTATTTTTATACCCACCACCATAGGATGGGGGTATATTAACTTTGTCATTCCGTTTGTAACACATCAAAATATTGCTCTAAGACCCCATAAAGTATATATATTCTGGGTCGTGGTGAAATTCTGAGTCGATCTGAGCATGTCCGTCCGTCCGTCCGTCCGTCCGTCCGTCCGTCCGTCCGTCTGTTGAAATCACGCTAACTTCCGAACGAAACAAGCTATCGACTTGAAACTTGGCACAAGTAGTTGTAATTGATGTAGGTCAGACGGTATTGCAAATGGGCCATATCGGTCCACTTTTACGTATAGCCCCCATATAAACGGACCCCAAAATTTGGCTTGCGAGGCCTCTAAGAGAAGCAAATTTCATCCGATCCGGCTGAAATTTGGTACATGGTGTTGGTATATGGTCTCTAACAACCATGCAAAAATTGGTCCACATCGGTCCATAATTATATATAGCCCCCATAGAAACCGATCCCCCGATTTGGCTTGCGAGGCCCCTAAGAGAAGCAAATTTCATCCGATCCGGCTGAAATTTGGTACATGGTGTCAGTATATGGTCTCTAACAACCATGCAAAAATTGGTCCACATCGGTCCATAATTATATATAGCCCCCATATAAACCGATCCCCCGATTTGGCTTGCGAGGCCTCTAAGAGAAGCAAATTTCATCCGATCCGGCTGAAATTTGGTACATGGTGTTAGTATATGCTCTTTAACAACCATGCAAAAATTGGTCGACATCGGTCCATAATTATATATAGCCCCCACATAAACCGATCCCCCGATTTGGCTTGCGAGGCCTCTAAGAGAAGCAAATTTCATCCGATCCGGCTAAAATTTGGTACATGGTGTTAGTATATGGTCTCTAACAACCATGAAAAAATTGGTCCACATCGCTCCAGAATTATATATAGCCCCCATATAAACCGATCCCCCGATTTTGCTTGCGAGGCCTCTAAGAGAAGCAAATTTCATCCGATCCGGCGGACATTTGGTACGTGATGTTAGTATATGGTCTCAAACAACCATGCAAAAATTGGTCCACATCGGTTCATAATTATATATAGCCCCATATAAACCGATCACCAGATTTGACCTCCGGAACCTCTTGGAAGACCAAAATTCATCTGATTCAGTTGAAATTTGGTACGTGGTGTTAATATATGGCCTCAAACTCCCATGCAAAAATTGGTCGATATCGGTCCATAATTATATATAGGCCCCATATAAACCGATCCCCAGATTTGACCTCCAGAGTAGAGGTGTGCACGTGACACGAAATTATCGTGACTCACGAACATTTTCGTGATTCGTGCGTGAGTCGTGAGTCACGCTCATGAAAACAGCATGAGTGTGCGTGAGCGTGATTAACAAACCAAAATGTCGTGCGTGAGCGTGAGTCACGAAAATAATATCTTCGTGATTGTGCGTGAGTAACGAATTACACTCACGAAAATATTCCTGCTCACCAACATAAAACACTTAAGAGTTAAATGCAATTACAATTTTAGTGACACCTGGGATGTTAAGAGTTTAATTACACTCTCGATTTTAATAATGCTCATGTTTTCCGACACATCGGTAAGGTAAATTAATCATAAAATTATTCGTGAGTCACGATAATTTTCGTGAATCACGATATTTTTCGTGAGTCACGGTATTTTTCGTGATTCATGACGTTTTCGTGCGTGAGTGTGCGTGAGTACAAATTTTCTTTTCGTGAGTGTGCGTGAGCGTGAGTACTACCTAAAAATATCGTGCGTGAGTGTGCGTGAGTATGATTTTTCAGTCGTGAGTGTGCGTGAGCGTGAGTAAACTATTACTCACGTGCACACCTCTACTCCAGAGCCCCTTGGAAGAGCAAAATTCTTCCCATTCGGTTGGAATTTGGTACGTGATGTTAGTATATGGTTTCCACCAACCATGCAGGAATTGGTTCCTATCAGTCCATAATTATATATAGCTCCCATATAAACCGATCCCCAGATTTGACCTCCGGTGCCTTTTGGAGAAGCAAAATTCATCCGATCTGCTTGAAATTTGGTACGTGGTGGTAGTATATGGTATTTAACAACCATGCCAAAAGTGGTCCATATCAGTCCATAATCGTACATAGCTCCATATAAACCGATCCCGAGATTTGGTTTTGGAACCTCTTGGAGGAGCAAATTTCATCCGAGTGAGTTGAAATTTGGTACATTGTGCTAGTATATGGTCGTTAACAACCATGCCTAACTAGGTCCATATCGGTCTATAGTTATATATGGCCCTCAGATAAATCGATCCCCAATCACACAAAAATTGGTCCATATCAAGTTCATAATTGTATATAGCCCCCATATAAGCGACCCCCCATATTTCAATTCTGGCTCTCTACGTACAAAAAGTCTATATCGATTCGTAATTATTTGTAGACTTAACTATACATAACTTTTTTGTCTAATATATACCATGTATGGACTAAATCACAATTTAGAAAACGATGTTAAGAAGTTTTAAGATACCACAACCCAAGTAATTCGATTGTGGATGATAGTCTTTCGTAGAAGTTTCTACGCAATCCATGGTGGTGGGTACATAAGATTCGGCCTGGCCGAACTTGCGGCCGTATATACTTGTTTTTTTTAATTGACCAAAAATTTCCTTCACTGGTTTTTGAGTGTATGTCCTATTTTTTTTTATTTCACCGAAAAAAACTAAACTGTTTTATAGGAAGAATGAACTACCTAGCACGAAAATTGAACTTAATTTTACACCATATTTTGAGATTTCCACAAAGCGTTATTAAAACCAGTACATTTTAATGTCCTATTGTACTTTTTAACTGCAGTTCACGAAATTACTCATAGAAAAAAATGAACTAAAAATAAAGAAGAAAACCATTGGCACCAAATCAATTTCATCCGATCCGGCTGAAATTTGGTACATGGTGTTAATATATGGTCTCTAACAACTACGCAAAAATTGGATCCAGATCGGTCAATAATTATATATAGCCCCCATATAAACCCATCCCCAGATTTGGCTTGCGGCCTCTAAGAGAAGCAAATTTCATCCGATCCGGCTGAAATTTGGTACATGGTGTTAGTATATGGTCTCTAACAACCATGCATCGGTTCATAACTATATGTAGCCCCCGTATAAACCGATCCCCAGATTTGGCTGAGCAAAATTCATCGGATTCGGTTGAAACTTGGTACGTGGTGTTAGTAAATATGGTCTCTAAGGACCATGCAGGAATTGGTCTATATCGGTCCATAATTATATGTAGCCCCCATATAAACCGATCCCCAGATTTGACTTCCGGAGCTCTTGGAGGAGCAAAATTCATCCGATCCTGTTTAAATTTGGTACATTGCGCTAGTATATGGCCGCTAACAACCATACAAAAATTGGTCCATATCGGTCTGTAGTTATATATAGCCGGTCCCCAAAAAGAATCAAAAAAAAAATTTATTTCTATAGAAAATTTTGTCAAATCTTTTTTACTATAGAAAATTTTGTCAAAATTTTATTACTTTACAAAATTTTTTCAACATTTTATTTGTATAGAAAATTTCGTCTAAATTTTATTTCTATTGGAAATTCTGTCAAAATTTTATTACAATACAAAATTTTGTCAAGATTTTATTTCTATAGAAAATTTTGTCAAAATTTTATTGCTGTAGAAAATGTTGTCAAACTGAATTATATACGTATTTAATCGGTTAATAATTGCTACCGCAATCCTGCGAACAACAAATGCATGGACAGACGAACGGACGGACACCAAGGGCTAGATCGACTTAGAAGGTGACTCTTAGTCGATGGGTATATATTTTATGGGGTTTAAAATCAATATTTCTAGTAGGCTCAATTTTTTTTGCAGATCAAAGTTATTATACCCTAATCACTATGTGGTTAGGGTATAATAACCAAAAATGCTCTTCTAGAGATGGACTTAATTGTTACTTTGAAAGAATTTATTTTGATGTGATAAATGAAATTACAAAGATTTTGGTCTTCCCTTAAGGATTTTGGTATTTATACCGAGCCAAAGATTCGGCTTCTTTAAAATAAAGACATTTTCAGCGAGCTATCTGGCTTTTAATCTAGGACCAATAAAATTAAAATTAGGATAGATTTTAATTTCATTTATCGAATTTTCATTTTCTTTTCGCGGTATATCAATAAAGTTATTCACGTACAAACCAATACCAGTTTAAAAATCAAAGTTATAAAGGATACTTCTTAATTCCAAACAAAAAAAAAAAAAACTTTAAACCAAAGACGCTAAATCCTCAAAATAAGTTTTAGCCTATATTTGAAGCGTTTTTATCTTAAATCTAAAGTTTCAATATTTCAGTTAATTTAAGGACAATTTCTTTAAATCAAAAATGCGTTTATTTATTTTAAGAAAAAATTTCCTTAGTTCAATGACATGCGACTTTAACGAAGGGACACAAATTTCCAAAATGTGTGTCCTAAATTTAATGAAAAAAAAAAGTTTGAAGCAAAGATTATAAACTTTATTTAATTAAAATTTCATTATTTTAAAGAAATTTGTCCTTTATATTTTGTAAATTTCGCATCCTGAAATTTAGGTTGCTTAGTCTTTAATATCACGTAAATATTTTATTCAGTGTAGATTTGAATTTTCAGAATTTTACTGTGGTTTTTATTGCTTTTTGGGTTACGATTTAATATTTTTTGCTGGTTTATTAAGTCTGGAGATATTTCCTATGGTAGAGCATATAAAGAAGGCTGGGATCTATCGCAGTCAAAACCCGTTATGGTTCTGATTTATACAGATTTGTTTTCTTAACAAATGGACGACTATCACTAAATAGTCTTTAGAATCTAACAATGAAACCTATAGATTGTCAATCTTCAAATACTGAACTCATACTCATGGCTTATAAATGTGAATCCCCGTTTAAGTCCTATAAGAATATTATCTTCATTCCGCAAGTGCAGAATGTCGGCAAACTTTGGAATTGCAAAACGAATTATTTGTAATTTTTTAACAGGTTGGCTGATAAGTCCCCGGTCTGACACATAGATGGCGTCGCTAGTATTAAATGCATATTATTTTTATATAGTACCAACCTTCAAATGATTCGTGTCAAAATTTGACGTCTGTAAGTCAATTAGTTTGTGAGATAGAGCGTCTTTTGTGAAGCAACTTTTGATATTGTGAAAAAATTGGAACAAAAGGAATTTCGTGTTTTGATAATATACTGTTTTCTGAAGGGAAAAAATACGGTGGAAAAAAAAACTTGGATTGATTATGAGTTTCCGGACTCTGCCCCAGAGAAATCAACAATAATTGATTGGTATGCAAAATTCAAGCATGGTGAAATGAGCACGGAGGACGGTGAACGCAGTGGACGCCCGAAAGAGGGGGTTACCGATGAAAACATCAAAAAATCCACAAAATGGTTTTGAATGACCGTAAAATGAAGTTGATCGAAATATCAGAGGCCTTAAAGATATCATAGGAACATGTTGGTCATATCATTCATCAATATTGGGATATGCGTAAGCTCTGTGCAAAATGGATGCCGCGCGAGCTCACATTTGACCAAAAACTACAACGTGTTAATGATACTGAGCGGTGTTTGCAGCTGTTAATTCGTCGATATGTGACAATGGATGAAACATGGCTCCATCACTACACTCCTGAGTCCAATCGACAGTCGGCTGAGTGGACAGCGGTGAACCGTTTCCGATGCGTGGAAAGACTCAAAAGTCCGCTGGCAAAGTAATGGCCTCTGTTTTTTTTGGGATGCGCATGGAATAATTTTTATCGATTATCTTGAGAAGGGAAAAACCATCAACAGTGACTATTATATGGCGTTATTGGAGCGTTTGAAGGTCGAACTCGCGGCAAAACGGCCCCATATGAAGAAGAAAAAAGTGTTGTTCCACCAAGACAACGCACCGTGCCACAAGTCATTGAAAACGATGGCAAAAATTCATGAATTGGACTTCGAATTGCATCCCCATCCACCGTATTCTCCAGATCTGGTCCCCAGCGAATTTTTCTTGTTCTCAGACCTCAAAAGGATGCTCGCAGGGAAAAAATTTGGCTGCAATGAAGAGGTGATCGCCGAAACTAGGGCCTATTTTGAGGCAAAACCGAAGGAGTATTACCAAAATGGTATCAAAAAATTGGAAGGTCGTTATAATCGTTGTATTGCTCTTGAAGGGAACTATGTTGAATAATAAAAAGAATTTTGAAAAAAAAATGTGTTTTTCTTTGATAGACCGGGAACTTATAAGCCAACCTGTAAATATCCCAGCAAAAAAATTTGGAAGTTCTTCCAAAGGCACAACTTTAAAAGCACTTCCAGAAAATGCTCTCCCAATGATGTTCTTTATTTTAGCTACCCAGTAAGTTCTTTTAATTCAATTTTTTATAACTTGGTTTTTTTCATACTTTTAATGGATAATTTAAATTTTTTTTTTGTGTCAAATAGGTTAAAAACAGAGTAAAAATTATTTAAATTTTGTCGAAAAAAATGCTAAATCCAATCTGAAAAAATTGTGAATTTTTGAAAATAAATGTGGTCAAACATTTCCGAAAAGCGTTAGAATCCATTAAAAATTATAAAAAGGTATATAAATTATTTATTTGACAAAATATCACAGATTTTTTTGATTTACATCCAAAACATTGCATTCGGATCACACCTAAAGAAGTGATGCAAATTCAGTGCAATGGATTTTGAAATGGAGGACTTCAGTCCTATGACAAGCCCATGTTAAATTCATCGCTTCTGCATCAATTTTGCACCACTTCCGGATCCAAAAAGAACACTTTCATTACTTTTTTGTACAGGCTTTTTTTTTTGCTGGGATATTCCTTAGTTTAACATACATAAATATTTCGAAAAATAATATCTTCAAAAAGAATTATGGCCATGTCAGAAACACAAAAGATATTTTCATTGTAAGCCGCAAAACTTTGACTTGTAAGGAAAGAGGAAAACTTAACGAAAAAAAATCATCATACTAACATTAATAGTTTGTAAAGGTTATCGTAACGTGGCGGGATTTTCGGCTCAATATAAGCTGTTATTTATATGCAATTTGTACATGTTTTCACCCATATTTCTATACACATATATGTATATTTCTATCTCAACCATAGTTTGTTGCCCACATTTCATATTCTCCCTCACCCGTGGCAAAAAAAAAGACGAAGAAGAAGAAGTAAAACACTGTGTCTGCACCTTTACCAGGCACAGCAGCTAAAAGTGCAGCTGTTCGTTATATTCTTGGTTTTGTTTTTTTTTTTTTTTTTTTCTTAGTCGTATGCACTTCTTTCTGCCAACCAAAACGAAAATATTTTCAAATTGAACATAAAGTTGAGGTGAAGCAAAAAAAAAAAAAAAAAAAAAACGTAGAACTAAAGTTGGCTTTACTTTCAGGGATTTCATTCAAGTTGTTATTCCTTTAACTCCTACTACGCCTTGAAGACAGGGACCATCATTGCAATGAATGGCGGCTACGACAGTGGCAGCAATAGCAACAGCAACATGAAATTTATTTTCAAAACGAAGCACACAGAACACATTCTCCGCTTTAAGGAGAGGAAACACGTTAACGGCATTACTTGCAATTCTTTCCTTTGTACGTTTACGTTTTCTTAAAACAAAACGTAACACGAAAAACAAAAAAAAAACACAAAATTTTTTCATATAGCTTACTTGCTTGCTGATGATGGTTAGTAGGTTGGTTATAATAGGTTGGATTGCTTAATGATTTTTTTAAGTGTAATTTTTTTCGTAAAAACTTTCAATTTTTTTCAAAAGCATATTCCCTTATTTTTTATGTGATTTTCTATTTTTTTTTTTCTAGTACGAAGTTATTTTTCTAATTTTTTTTTTTGTACTTCATTGATATTTTTCCACATGTATCTATATAGCTTCATGTATGTGATGATACGTGGAGGTAATAAAAATTCACCATGGCTTTCTTATAAACATTTTTTTTATTTTTATTTCCACTTGGGAAACTTGTTGTATTTTCCACAATTATTTTTGGATTTCATTCAATTTGCGACTATCACCAGAAACACACACTTGCACGTTTCACCTCTTCATAAACGAGCCCAACAAGCACAGAGACCCACTCATAGCTTTCATACGCGACGCATTCACACACATGCTGGCTTAAGAACACACGTTGCCATTTATACACTTTGCAAAAAAATATGTGTCTTTTGTCACTTCACAAATTGCTACCATTGCTACCTACACCTTGCATGTGGAGCGTGTTAGCCTAGGTTTTCTAATGGGTGCGTGTGTATGACATCAAAATGACACAGAACAGAACGTAAAATCCTATGCGAGGATAACAAACGTCCGCCTTAGATGATAAACCGTTCGTTTCAGTGGTTCGTAACAAACTGGTGACTTCGTGAAAATATTTTTCTTTCACCGTATCCACTTTACCATACGTCCTTTCTTTGTTTGTTTGTATTGCTTTGTTTGTCTGTATGTTTCTGGTACTTGAATTCCTCTGTGTGAGTATTTTCCATGCAATTTGTTGTGATTTCTCGTTGTGGGGGGGCTCGTACGCAAGCACTATGGGTGTGAGTGTGTGTGTTTGTGTAAGGTCTAATGTTCGAGAGCATGTTCCATATCCTTTTGCCCCCAAACGAATGCTTACGAATGCGGGAGTAAATTAACTTTCGTCTCTGGAACATCAATTATTTGAGAGAAAACGAGAAAATAGGAGAGTGGGAGAGTGTTGACGACAAATGTGAGAGCATATTTTTTATTGGCAGTATTATTAGAGATACCTTAAACTGTTATACTGAAATGCATTGGTATTTCTCAATGTGTTATTGGCGCCAAAAAGTATATATGAAGGTCTTGTATGCTATACAGCAATGACTTTCAAACTTTATTTCACTCACCGGGTGTATTTGTTATACGAGAGAGTTTTGTTTGTGTTTTAAATTTCACTGCATTTTGGCTCGCTTACTAATATATTATATATTGAAGCGATATTAAAAATTTGAAGTAAATATATATGAATCATACCTTAAATTAAAGCCTAAAATCCGAGATACAAAATAAAAAGAAAATTCATTCTTATTTATGTCTATTTAGACAAACAAATAACAACAAGTAAATAAGGCCCTATGTTCGACCAGACTGAATCTTATGTACCCTCCACCATGGATTGCGTAGAAACTTCCAGACTAAAGACTGACATCCACAATCGGATTACTTGGGTTGTGGTAATACTTACCGATGGCAAGTTATATTAAAACTTCTTAACACCGTCCTCTAAATTGTAAGTTAGACTATACGTGGTTTATATTAGACAAAAACAAGTATATACGACAAAATTTTCTATAGAAATAAAATTTTGACAAAATTTTCGATAGAAATAAAATTTTGAAAATGATGAAAAATTTATTATGAACCGAATAAAATTTTAACAAAATTTTCTCTAGAAATAAAATTTTGACAAAATTTTCTATAGAAATAAAATTGTGACAAATTTTTCTATAGAAATAAAATTTTGGTAGATTATTTCTGGCTCTAGTGGCAACCATGATTATGAACCGATATGGACCAATTTTTGTGTGATTGGACCAATTTTGGTATGGTTGTTAGCGACCATATACTAACACCACGTTCCTAATTTGAACCGGATCGGATGAATTTTGCTCCTCCAAGAGGCTCCGGAGGTCACATCTGGAGAACGTTTTATATGGGGGCTATATATAATTATGGACCGATATGGACCAATTCTGGCACGGTTGTTAAAGATCATATGAAATTTGCTTCTCTTGGAGACTTCGCAAGCCAAATCTGTGGACCAATTTGTGCATGGTTGTTAGAGACCACATACCAACACCATGTACCAAATTTCAACCGGATCGGATGAAATTTTCTTCGCTTTGAGGCTCCGCAAGCCAAATCAGGGGATCGGTTTATATGGGGGCTATATATAATTATGGACCGATGTGGACCAATTTGTGCATGGTTGTTAGAGACCACATACCAACACCATGTACCAAATTTCAACCGGATCGGATGAAATTTTCTTCGCTTTGAGGCTCCGCAAGCCAAATCAGGGGATCGGTTTATATGGGGGCTATATATAATTATGGACCGATGTGGACCAATTTTTGCATGGTTGTTAGAGACCATATACCTATACCATGAACCAAATTTCAACCGGATCGGATCAAATTTTCTTCGCTTTAAGGCTCCGCAAGCCAAATCTGGGGATCGGTTTATATGGGGGCTGTATATAATTATGGACCGATGTGGACCAATTTTTGCATGGTTGTTAGAGACCATATACCAACACCATGTACCAAATTTCAGCCGGATCGGATGAAATATGCTTCTGTTAGAGGCTCCACAAGCCAAATCTGAGAGTCCCTTTATATGGGGGCTATACGTAAAAGTGGACCGATATGGCCCATTTTCAATACTATCCGACCTACATCAATAACAACTTATTTATTTACTTATTTATTTATTTATTTATTTCGTCTAGGGAAAGTCGATAGCCAAGTTTCAAGTCGATAGCTTGTTTTGTTCGGAAGTTAGCGTGATTTCAACAGACGGACGGACGGACATGCTCAGATCGACTCAGAATTTCACCACGACCCAGAATATATATACTATATGGGGTCTTAGAGCAATATTTCGATGTGTTACAAACGGAATGACAAAGTTAATATACCCCCATCCTATGGTGGAGGGTATAATAATTATTGCAAGGAGGTTTTTTATACCCACCACCATAGAATGGTGACGAGGGTATAATAAGTTTGTCATTCCGTTTGTAGCACATCGAAATATCGATTTCCAACTATAAAAGTATATATATTCTTGATAGGGAGAAATTCTAAGGCGATATAACGATGTCCGCCTGTCCGTCTGTCTGTCTGTTGTAATCACGCTACAGTCTTCAATAATGAAGCAATCGTGCTGAAATTTTGCAAAAACTCTTCTTTTGTCTGCAGACAGGCCACGTTCGAAGATGGGCTATATCGGTCCAGGTTTTGATATAGTCCCCATATAAACCGACCGATTTGGGGTCTTGGGCTTATAGAAATCGAAGTTTTTATCCAATTTGCCTGAAATTTGAAATCTAGAGATATTTTATGACCATAAAGAGGTGTGCCAAAAATAGTGGGTATCGATCGGTCCATGTTTTGGTATAGCCCCCATATAGACCGATCTCCCGATTTTACTTCTTGGGCTTATAGAAACCGCAGTTTTTATTCAATTTACCTGAAATTGGAAATCTAGAGGTACTATAGGACCACAAATACGTGTGCCAAAAATTGTGAGTATCGGTCCATGTTTTGGTATGGTCCCCATATAAAACGACTTCCCGATTTGGGAATTTGGGTCTTGGCATTATAGAAACTGTGGTTTTTATCCAATTTGTCTGAAATTGGAAATCAAGAGGTATTTTAGGACTGTAAAAAGGTGTGCCGAAAATGGTGAGTATCGGTCCATATTTTGGTATAGCCCCCATATAGACCGATTTCCCGATTTAACTTCTTGGGCTTCTAAAATCCGAAGTCTTTACCCTATTTGCCTGAAATTGGAAATCTAGAGGTATTTTCGGGTCATAAAGAGGTGTGCCGAAAACGGTGAGTATCGGTCCATATTTTAGTATAGCCCCCATATAGACCGATATCGCGATTTTACTTCTTAGGCTACTAGAATGCGGAGTTTTTATCCGATTTGCCTGAAATTGTAAATATTCTGGTATTTTAGTTTCACAAAAACGTGTATCGGATTAAGTTTTTATTGGTCCATTTGGTAATGCCTCCATATAGACCGACTTCACTTCTTGAGGGTGTAGAAGGCGCACTGATCATGAAAATTGCTTGAAACTCAATGTAAAATTTCCAGATTTTACTTCTACAGATTTAAGATTTCAAATCAAAACGTTATTTTATAATTTTCTTGCACACTTACAAGAGATGTTAATGATTCCTCTAAAACTCAAACAAAAATGGTTCTTATAAATCCAGAATCTGATATAGTCCTCATAGGTGAAATCTTTAAGTTTATCTTCGGGAAGTGTCCTCATGTCCTCAAGCCCTCCTGAACTATCAAAGGAAACCCAAATATTTGGTTCATGGTGGTGGGTATTTAAGATTCGGCCCGGCCGAACTTAGTGCTGTATACACTTGTTAGGACTTAAGAAAAATCCAACCTTTTTTTAAGATAGTTACTTTAATTTCAAATGTATACCTTATACACATTAGGCTTGAAATCTATTAAAATTGGGGTTTAAAGCCCTTATTTATAGGGCATACGACAACTGAAATCTAGTTAAAGTGGATTTTGGAAGTGTAATGTGAATGTCGTATTACATGGTAGTGTTTTCCTTTTGGGAAAATTGACTGAACATGTGCATTTCGTGAACCCGTTTAACGATGGTGAAATCGAAATAAGTTTCAAACAGTTTTTTACACTCAAAAAAAAAGTGAACCCTATATTTCACTAAACCGTATTAACTCTCTTTTAGTTCATGAAATTATTATCTTTTAAGAAAGTGTCCATGCGTACGTTAGTTAAATTAACTAAAACAGAGAAAAAAACTATACACAAATGAAGTATAAAGCTTAACTAAATTCGGGTATCCCACAAAATAGTTCAGAATTTCTTAAAATTTGTAAATTTTACCAATAATGCGCCCTTCGTAAACTTCGTATGGCACTAAAGACTTTCTTGCAGTTTTAAACTCCAAAAAATTGGCCCTTTTCCGTGCATAATAACGATTGCCACTCGAGCCAAAAATAATCTACCAAAATTTTACTTCCATAGAAAATTTTGTCAACATTTTATTTCTTTAGAAAATTTTGTCAAAACATAATTTCTATAGAAAATTTTGTTAAAAATTTATGTTTATAAAAAATTTTGTCAAAATTTTATTTCTATAGAAAATTGTGTCAAAATTGTATTTTTATAGAAAATTTTTTCAGAATTTAATTTCTGTAGAAAATTTTGTCAAAATTTTATTTCTATAGGAAATTATTGAAGCACCTCTTAGTTGGAGAGGAATATTTTGCAAGATCTTTTAAAATATCATGAATTCTAACAATCTACCAAACAGTAAAAAATCTACCATTTATGGTAGAATCGTGTTCATAATTTTATATAGCCCACATATAAAGCGACCCCCATATTTCAATTATGGCTTTATAATTACCGCACAAAAGTTCATATCGGTTCGTAATGATTTCTTCCCTATATACCAGTCAAGAACGGAATATTTGTTTTGCCTAATATATGTACAGTTTGTCAAGAAAGTGTTTTGACAATGGGATAAAAATTATGTTTTGTTCCAAAATTAAATATAATGCAATTTTAAAAAAATATTTTATAATGTATTTTGCAAAGTATACATACGTACACAGAATTAAAAATTTAATAAAATATTTAATATTTCAATTATTTCTAGAATTTGAAATATTTGGCAATGTCAAAAGATTTTCTTGACATACTGTATATCCCGCATGGACATACAATTTAGAAGATGATGTTAAAAAGTTTTAAGATGCCTTGCACGCAGAGAAGAAACATGATTGTCACAATCATATTCGAAGAGCAAAATAATATGATAGCAGCTATTTTTGCGGCAACCATGTAACATTTTAACCTGCAACCATGTTGGCTCAGTGAACATGGTTCTAAGAAAAATACAATTGTCCTCATCTAAAATGTTATTATATTGATAAAAAGAATTTTGTTTCCATTAAAAGACAATGGTCACGATTTAAAATGTTATGGTATTCATTCAAAATGTTTTTCTTCCAGTTAAAAGAACGTGGTCACAACCTAAAATGTTTTGATCTTTATGAAAAAAACTTTTTTCGTCGTCGGAAAAAGGACGCCACTTGAGAAAAGAAAACGCAAAATTAACTATATTTATTTGTTTTTATTTATTTATAAACTAATTCATTGTGTATTTGTATTTATAATGCCGTTCAAGCAAACATCATATATTTTTACACACTCTATTTTGGTTCAATTTCAACAATAAGTAATTATTCCATAGTTACTTCGTGCCCATCAAATGAACAAACGCAGACATAATGTAACTGCACATAAAAATAAATGATCCATATAGCAAAATGCAGAACAACAAACAGGTACATTTTTCAATTACACTTTCCTTTTTTGTGGTCACATAAAACCACGTGCCACTTCTGAATAAATAAATTAACACAAAACACAGTAAATCCATATTCTCCGTCCATTCCAAGAAACAATCAACACACGACTGACGCGCAAAATGAAAATCGTGTGTACCTGCTCAATGTTTTTATAAAATTCTTGTCGCTGCAAAAAAATGAAAAAAATAAATGGTCACGAAAACAATGTACATGGTCTTTATGGCCATGTAATGGTTGTAGACATGTCTATACGTATACTATAAAAATACTTTTTTCTCTGCAAAAAAGTAAAAAAAATTGAATGGTCAGGTACATGATTTTCTTGACCATATAATGGTCTCAAATTCTATCATTTAAATAATAGAACATGTTTGCGACATTTGAGAGCCATTTAAATGCTTATTGCCACTATACATTTTTCTCCGCTCGAAAACTATTTTTACAAAGACAAAATACATGGTTTTCGCGACAATTACATACTCTAAATAAGCATTAAATGGATGCGTCAACCATGTCCAAACATGTTTTTTATGTGCGTGTGCCACCGGCCGAAACCCAAGTACTTCAATTGTGGATGACCGTCTTTAGTAGAAGTTTCTACGCAATCCAAGGTGGAGAGTACATAAGATTCGGCCTGACCTTACGGCCGTATATACTTGTTGATATTAACAACAGTTTTTATACCCTCCATCATAGGATGGGGGTATATTAACTTTGTCATTCCGTTTGTAACACATCGAAATATTGCTCTAAGACCCCATAAAGTATATATATTCTGGGTCGTGGTGAAATTCTGAGTCGATCTAAGCATGTCCGTCCGTCCGTCCGTCTGTTGAAATCACGCTAACTTCCGAACGAAACAAGCTATCGACTTGAAACTTGGCACAAGTAGTTGTTATCGATGTAGGTCGGATGGTATTGAAAATGGGCCATATCGGTCCACTTTTACGTATAGCCCCCATATAAAGGGACCCTCAGATTTGGCTTGTGGAGCCTCTAACAGAAGCATATTTCATCCGATCCGGCTGAAATTTGGTACATGGTGTTGGTATATGGTCTCTAACAACCATGCAAAAATTGCCCCACATCGGTCCATAATTATATATAGCCCCCATATAAACCGATCCCCAGATTTGGCTTGCGGAGCCTAAAAGAGAAGCAAATTTCATCCGATCCGGCTGAAATTTGGTACATGGTGTTAGTATATGGTCTCTAACAATCATGCAAAAATTGGTCCACATCGGTCCATAATTATATATAGTCCCCATATAAACCGATCCCCAGATTTGGCTTGCGGAGCCTCAAAGAGAAGAAAATTTCATCCGATCCGGCTGAAATTTGGTACATGATGTTGGTATATGGTCTCTAACAACCATGCAAAAATTGGTCCATATCGGTCCATAATTATATATATCCCCCATATAAACCGATCCCCAGATTTGGCTTGCGGAGCCTCAAAGAGAAGCAAATTTCATCCGATCCGCCTGAAATTCGGTACATGATGTTGGTATATTGTCTCTAACAACCATGCAAACATTGGTCCACATCGGTTCATAATTATATATAGCCCCCATATAAACCGATCCCCAGATTTGGCTTGCGAAGTCTCCAAGAGAAGCAAATTTCATCCAATCCGGTTGTAATTTGGAACATGGTGTTAGTATATGATCTTTAACAAGCGTGCCAGAATTGGTCCATATCGGTCCATAATTATATTTAGCCCCCATATAAAACGTTCTCCAGATTTGACCTCCGGAGCCTCTTGGAGGAGCAAAATTCATCCGATCCGGTTCAAATTAGGAACGTGGTGTTAGTATATGGTCGCTAACAACCATACCAAAATTGGTCCAATCACACAAAAATTGGTCCATATCGGTTCATAATCATGGTTGCCACTAGAGCCAAAAATAGTCTACCAAACTTTTATTTCTATAGAAAATTTTGTCAAAATTTTATTTCTAGAGAAAATTTTGTTAAAATTTTATTCGGTTCATAATAAAATTTTCATCAAAATTGTATTTCTATAGAAAATTTTATTCAAATTTTATTCGGTTCATAATCATGGTTGCCACTCGAGCCAAAAATAATCTACCAAAAGTTTATTTCTATAGAAAATTTTGTGAAAATTTTATTTCTATAGAAAATTTTGTTAAAATTTTATTTCTGTAGAAAATTTTGTCAAAATTGTATTTCTAATTTGTCAAACTGAATTATATACGTATTGGATCGATCTTTTTTGATTTAATATATACCACGTATGGACTTACATACATTTTAGAAGATGGTGTTAATCGGCAAGCGTTACCGCAATTTAAGTAATTCGATTGTGGATGGCAGTGTTTAGAAGAAGTTTCTACGCAATCCATGATGGAGGGTACATAAGCTTCGGCCTGGCCGAACTTACGGCCGTATATACTTGTTACTTTTAATACAGGTATATGACGCTTTCGCCGTTTAGAACTTTTCGATAGTAGAAAACCCAAAAATTGTTACTCGGGCCATCGCTGGTTCTGATAGATCTGTAAGATGGCAGGTTGCCACACCAGGATTGCCCAATCCCGCCCAATAAAAGGCAACCTTCGTATAAAACTTAAAATATCAAGCAATTGTTGAATTCAATACACAATGTGAACCACCATGCGCCTATAATAACGAGAGATTTCTCAAAATGTCAGACAAAATAGATGAATATATCCAGAATAGCTAGTCTGCCAACGAAATTACCATTCTGATGCATATTTAGTATTATTCTTAAGCTATTTTAAAAGTTCCTGAAAGAAACAATATATTCTCTTAATAATTCATTGACTAAAAAACGTCAACTAAGAAAACACGATAAAATGGACAGCCTTCATATTTATTATACTTAATTATTACTTAATTATTAAGACGTACGATAATCATAATTCCAATATACCATACATATATATGTATTTAGATATAGATTTTTTTTTTAAGAACTGTGACCCAGTTTCTAATGTTTGCATACAATGTAAGTGCTTGTACACTTGTAGTCAAAACCTCTAAGGCATACGACTACAACATCTGTTATATGTTTAGACTTTAAGGAAATGATATGTAAACTTTTGTTGAAATTGAAATAGCTATGGTATCAGTGTAATGTAATGAAATCTCCTTCATATAAAACTCTTGTGCATACACACAAACACACACATATACACACACTCATAGAAATAACCACACATTTCTAAGTATTATAATTATCACATATAAAAGTAGAAATAGTTACATGGTAATCCAAAAAGTAGACGAAGAATGAAGGCTTATTATAAATGCCCAGGGTCATATGAAAAATTCTTGTGGCCAAGTGATAGGAATGTAGACAACGATATATGTGTGTGTGTGTATGATGACGAGGACGGTGACGACGATGAGAACAACAACTACTTCTACTACTACTACCACGATGATGATGATGATGATGACGACCACTTATAAACAACGTACACATATGGTAGGAATAGTCTAACAAAGGCTTTCGCTCACGCACGGTTTTAGGGATGGGGTATACACCTGCATGTTGGTGTGCATATTTGTTTCAAGTGGTCTTTATATTAGAAAATAGTTGGAATGTGAATGGATATGAAGGTGGCATTTGAATAAAATGTTCAAAGTTGGAATTTTGGGAGCCTGGAATTCACATTTGAAATTCTATAACGAAATTGGCCTTAACTGTTGCATGAAAGGCTTAATATAAATTATTAAGATGTTTAGAATTACATTACATTCAAGTCACAGTACAAATGATGAAGATTTTCTAAGAAAATATTTCAGAACATTTTAGGAAATCACTACAAATAGTAAGCTCTATAAGCTTATAGGATTGGTTGAATAATTTCAATGGGAATATATCCTTATAACTGTTAAGTGACATACCTTACAAAATCATTATACCCCAAAGCACATAGTGGTCAGGGTATTGATCTGCCAAAAAATGTGCCTACCAGAAATATTTTTTTTAGACCCCATAAAATATATACCGATCGACTCAGAATCATCTCGATCAAGCCCTTGGTGTCCGTCCGTCAGTTCATATATTTGTTGTTCGCAGGATTTCGGTCGCAATTATTAACCGATTTTTATGAAAATTTGGTATATGGTACTTTCATAAATTTGCCCATAAGTCCCTTATTTATCAACCGATCTTACTCAAAGTTGGCCAAATCTAATCTTCTGTAGTACTTACTCTGTGTGCAAAAACTTATCGAAATCGGTTCAGATTTAGCTATAGCTCTCGTATATATGTATCACCCGATATTCCCAAATTTGGCCATAAGTCCCATATTTGTCAACCCATCTTACTCAAAGTTGGCGTACTCTAATCTTCTATAATTTTGAAGTATTAGCTGATCGTAGTTAGACTTACATAAATATATTTCCCAAGTTTCATAAATTTTATTGTTTAACCACGCTAACTGAGCGATTTACTATTTTTGTAACCTTAACCACATAGTGGTCAGGGTATAATAAGTTTGATCGGCCAAAAAATGTGCCTACCAGAAATATTGATGTTAGATTCCATAAAATATATACCGATCGACTCAGAATCACCTCCTGAGTCGATCTAGCGCTTGGTGTCCGTCCGTCCGTCTGTCCATGTATTTGTTGTTCACAGGATTCCGGTCGCAATTATTGACCGATTTTGATGAAATTTGGTACAAGAAGTTTTTTGGGCATAAGGACGAACGCTGTTGAGTTTGGAAGAAATCGGATCAAATTTAGATATATCTCTCATATATATGTATCGCCCGATTTCGACAAATGGGGTCACCTTGCGCTTTTTTTCAAACGTATCCTCACCAAATTTGGCAAAAGGAAATCTTTTTCATCGCCCTTCAAGTCTGCAATATTTCATCCAAATCGGTTCAGATTTAGATATAGCTCTCATATATATGTATAGCCCGATTTTCCCAAATTTGGCCACAAAACCTTTATTTACCAACCGATCTTACTCAAAGTTGGCTAAATGTAATCTTCTATAGCATTAACTGTATGTGCAAAAAATCATTGAAATCGGTTCAGATTTAGCTATAGCTCCCATATATATGTACCGCCCGATTTTTCTAAATTTGGCCATAAAACCCTTATTTATCAACCGATCTTTCTCAAATTTAACTAAATGTAGTCTTCTATAGCACTATCTATATGTGCAAAAAACATCGAAATCGGTTAAGATTTAGATATAGCTTACATATATATGTATAGCCCGATTTTCCCAAATATGGCCATAGAACCCTTATTTATTAACCGATCTTACTCAAAGCTGGCCAGATCCAGTCCACTATAGTACTGACTATATGTGCAAAATTTCATCGAAATCGGTCCAGGTGTAGACATAGCTCCCATATATGTATCTCCCGATTTCGCCCTTAATAACATTATGTTTGACCATACAGGCCTCATTTCTTAACTGATCTTAACTGCTAGATTTTTACAAATTTGGATTTATTACCCACACTAATTGAACGATTTTCTCTTTTTTAATAATGGGCTCAATATTAGTGGCATACTAACTCCGGAGGTGCAATATCAACTACAGCCAGTGTTGCTAGAAGTAGGGGAAATTCCCTATTTATAGGGTTTTTCTAATATTTAGCGTCTTGTAGGCACATTGGACCACAATATAGGGACATTTTTACTCTACACAATTTGTAATAATTTTTACATTTTGGTGGCTCTAGAGGAGGAAATTAGAAGACGACAAGGCTTGATCTTTAACAACATTTACCACTCGTGCCATAAAAAAAATCTAACAAAATTTGAAGATTACCAAAAATCTACCAAACAAATATTTCTATAGAAATTTTTGTCAAAACTTTATTCCTGTAGAAAATTTTGTAAACATTTTATTTCTATAGAAAATTTTTTCAAAATTGTATTTCTATAGAAATTTTTTTTCAAAATATTATTTCTATAAAAAATTTTCTCAAAATTTTATTTCTATGGAATTTTTTCTCAAAATTTTATTTCTATAGAATTTATTGTCAAAATTTTATTTCTATAGAAAAATTTCTCACAAAAATTTGTTTATAGAAACTTTTCCCAAAATTTTATTTTTATAGAGATTTAACAAAAAGATTACTATTTTGGGTAGAATTCTACCAACTGTGGCAACCGTGGTGGTAATACAAATTTATATTCTAAGTTATATACGTTGCATATTCATGTTTTAAGATAATAAAGTACCTTGAACCATTTTTGTTTTGTAAAATTTTTTAAATTTAACGAAAAATATTGTAGGGAAAATTGTATGGGAAAGTAGGGAACTATATTTGTTCTTGTAGGGTAAACCGAACATTTTCCCTGGCAACATTGACTATGAGCTATAGTCAGATTGAGACAAAGCACCATTAAACATAACCCTTAATTTTCTTAAATATGCAACTGCGGTTTATCTCCCAGACCTATATCATTGTTACCCCACAAATGTTTATGAATACTAATTCAGTAAGGGTGGTTTAGGGTATGATATAGTCAGCCCCGTCCGACTTTCTACTTTACTCACTTGTTTAATAATGGACTCAATATTAGTGACATACTAACTATATAGGTTCAGGATCAACGATAGCTCTTACTATCAGACATTTCTGTTCAGATTGTGATAAAACTCCCATAAATTTGTACCCTTTAATGTTCCTAAAAATGGAAATGCGGTTTATCTCCAAAACCTATACCATTGATACCACCAGCGTTGCCAATTTAGCTTTTTTCCCGCTAGATTTGGCTTTTTTTGAAGACGTTTAGCGGGAAAAAAATGCATTTAGCTTTTAGCTTTTTTTCTGGCTTTTTTCATGACCCTTTTAGCTATTTTTGGCTTTTTTTATTTTCGACATGTTTCTATTGAAATATGGATAAAACGGCGTTTTTATCTAAGCCTTGCTGCAAGAATAAGGGTTTCCACATATTTCAAAGCTCAGTTGAAACATTAATAATGATTCCAGCCATTATGCGGGCGTTTTGTAACAAATACACCTTGTTGTAGTTTTTTCATCATATTCATAAAAGTTGTCATTTGGCTCGTTTGTCGTTTTTATGTTATTATAACATTCTAAAAATATTACGATATTACTAAATTAAAATAGTAGATGTGAATTGCTTTGTGCACTGAAAAAATATTGTCTTGAGGCCAAAAATTTCATCTCCTTAAAATACGAACGCGAATTTTGGTTATAATAGCATTTGTGAGTTTCTCTTATATAAACTGTTTTCCTTGTCCAAAAGACGATAAAGTCGTTTTGTCCTTTTTCTTTTCATGGATGAAGGAAGAATTAATGAAATAGTCTTTAAATGTGAGGAGTTTTTACTTCTTGACCACAAACCAAAATAGCGTTCAAAAATAGAAGATGTTTTTCAACACTTTATATTAAAAACGTAAACATACAATAATTTCTAATTGAAGTCGAGTCTGAATTTGGAAATTTAAGTTGGCGTTAGCACGTTTTTAAAGCACTTTGATAGCTCATGAAGAAAAGGAAAATGTTTTTACTGGGAAATGTAAACTGTAGGTATTTTCTACAATTTAAATAAAAGTAATGTATTTCGAATTTCTCACAATTTCACAACCAAACTAAAATTTTATTTTAAAAATGACAAATCATTTTTTTACAAAATCCAAAGCATGCTTAGATTATTTAATATTTTAAAATAACAAGTAAATAAAATAGAGGTGTTGGGAAGGTAGCTCCCACAAAACGAAGGACTTCCAGTAAAAAATTTGTGATAGTAATCAAAATGTATTGAATACGCAAACAGAGCTAATATGCCTTAGATATTGTTACAGTCTCAGAGAAGTGGAATTAAAATGAAAATAATATGCATTTTAAGTGAAATAAAGCCTTTAAGTTTGTTCAATTTCAATCAAAAATGTGACTTTTGATACAAAAAAATTTAGCTTTTTTCCTAGCTATTTTTTTGCATTTTTTAGCTTTTTTTAGATATTTTTTTGGGCAAATCTAGCGGTTTTTGGTGAAACAATTCTGGCAACGCTGGATACCACACAAACAATGTTTACTAATTCCGTAGGAGTGGTTTAGGGTATCACATAATCGGCCCGCCCAGCTTTACTCACTTGTTACAGTCACAAGTAAAATGTACAAAGAGTTATTTATAGTTCAATCTGAAGCAATAACCCTCCAGAAAATTTTTAGCCACTCCCCAGTATTGTAATCGATGAAAGTTTTTTTAGTTTCCACATATTTGAATTCTAGTATAATTACACTGCAAAGAAGTCCAACGGGAAATTGGTGCAAATTACTACTGACGTACATATCACAGGACTGGTACCGATGCTCCAGTT
Organism: Haematobia irritans; assembly: GCF_050003625.1. Taxonomy (NCBI): domain Eukaryota; kingdom Metazoa; phylum Arthropoda; class Insecta; order Diptera; family Muscidae; genus Haematobia; species Haematobia irritans. The sequence continues at coordinate 191,049,923 of NC_134397.1, read as the reverse complement.
TGTCGTAATTTTTACATAGTCATAATTTATTGATTTCCATATTCGCTTGAAATTAAAATCTTATTGGATATACACATTTAGTGAAATACGATTATTAGAATAATCTATTGTTCAACATAGTTCGAAAGTTTATCACTTCTAATGCGATTCAAGGCAAAAAGGAAACAGATACGCAATAGTTTGTTCGAGACTGGTTCATGAGTACCTGTCTATGGGATGCTCCTACTAAATTGTCCCAGGACGTTTCGTTTGGAATGAGTCCAAGACATGTCCTAAAGTGTAAATTTACCCCGTCAATGACAAACTCATGGTAAAGTGACCGGTCCCTTCCATACGTTTTGACCAGAACTGGGACTGGTCCATACACACCAGGGACTAGTCCTGTACCGGTCCTGTGGATGATCCATTTCCCGTAGGGAGTCTACCCGATTCCAAAGATTTTGTCTTTACACTAGTGATTTTGGTATTGATTCTGAGCCAAAGAAGCTGAGAATTGAAGTAAGTAGATGCAATTCTCTTTTTTATATAATTAGTTATTTTTTTCGTACTTGATACTATGACACAATTGTTAGTTAATTCGTAATGTTTGTTTTTATACCCTCCGCCATAGGATGGGGGTATATTAACTTTGTCATTCCGTTTGTAACACATCGAAATATTGCTCTAAGACCCCATAAAGTATATATATTCTGGGTCGTGGTGAAATTCTGAGTCGATCTGAGCATATCCGTCCGTCCGTCAGTTGAAATCACGCTAACTTTCGAACGAAACAAGCTATCGACTTGAAACTTGGCACAAGTAGTTGTTATTGATGTAGATCGGATGGTATTGCAAATGGGCCATTTGCGGAGCCTCTAAGAGAAGCAAATTTCATCTGATCCGGCTGAAATTTGGTACTTGGTGTTAGTATATGGTCTCTAACAACCATGCAAAAATTGGTCCACATCGGTCCATAATTATATATAGCCCCCATATAAGCCGATCCCCAAATTTGACCTCCGGAGCCTCGTGGAAGAGCAAAATTCAACCGATTCGGTTGAAATTTGGTACGTGGTGTTAATATATGGCTTTAAACACCCATGCAAAAATTGGTCGAAATCGGTCCATAATTATATATAGCCCCCATATAAACCGATCCCCAGATTGAGCCCCTTGGAAGAGCAAAATTCATCCGATTCGGTTGAAATTTGGTATTTCATGTTAGTATATGATATTTAACAACCATGCCAAAAGTGGTCCATATCAGTCCATAATCATATATAGCCCCCATGGAAACTGATCCCGAGATTTGGTTTTGGAGCCACTTGGAGGAACAAATTTCATCCGAGTTGAAATTTGGTACAGTGTTCTAGTATATGGTCCATATCGGTCTATAGTTATATATAGCCTTCAGATAAATAGATCCCCAATAACACAAAAATTGGTCCATATCAAGTTCATAATTGTATATAGCCCACATATAAGCGACCCCCATATTTCAATTCTGGTTCTCTACGTACCGTGCAAAAGTCCATATCGATTCGTAATTATTTATAGACTTACCTATACAAACCTTTTTTGTCTAATATATACCACGTATGGACTAACTCACAATTTAGAAAACGATGTTAAGAAGTTTTAAGATACCTCAATCCAATTAATTCGATTGTGGATGACAGTCTTTCGTAGAAGTTTCTACGCAATCCATGGTGAAGGGTACATAAGATTCGGCCTGGCCGAACTTACGGCCGTATATACTTGTTTGTGCTTCATATGCTATTTAAGTTATTTTATAAAGACTAGTTAATTTTTCAAATTCAGACTTCAAGTAGATATTATTTAATGTTTGAAGTAAAAACTGTCTTTAAAATAAAGCGTTAAAAAACATCTCCTATTTTTTAACGCTTTTATTCATTGTATACAAGACACAAAAAGTCAATAAATTTAAAGACGATTTCATTAATTTTGAAGAATTTTTAAAGAAAAAAAGACATAAGTTAAATAAAATTTTCTTTCATGTAAAGATACCTAGTTTTAAGTCGCTTACTTTAATCACTTAACTATAAGGTCAAATCGATTTCATTGCAAAGTTTATCGACTTTTGAACAATGACCAAAATTGTTTATGTTTAACTAACATAAAATGTTTGGGACATATGTGTTAATATGTTAGCACATTTTATGTTTGGGACATAAAATGTTTGTAAATATAATATGTTTAGATGCAAACATATATTAATTTGGAAATAGTCTATAAACATATATGTGTTTAGAAAGAGAGGCCTAGAGAGTGTACTGCAAGTAAAATAATGAAATTAACCAATTGGCGCCTTAAAAATATATTCACACAAAGAAAATTTCACTATAATTTTTTACTACCAGTGTATGCCCTAAGGTGAAACATAATATGTTTGAACAATACAAACAATATTTTGTTTGGACCAATCCTGAAAATATATTGCTTGAAGAAAAATGTGTTTGGGGTATATGTTACAGAAGCGATTTTTTTTGAGGGTGCGTGCACCTAGAATTGAGAGCACAACTTTGACGAATAGGAACAGCGGAGGATGGTGCATGTAGGATGTGTTTTGAGGATAATGAAATATTGGAACTCTGCCTTTGTAACTGCCCTGCCTTTAGTAGGTAAAACGTTAACCTCAGCGAAATCGTTAGAGACACAGATGTCCTGGAATAAGAGAAGGGTACGATGAAAAGAATAAGTTACGGCGTACAACAAGCCGAATAGGTGTATGTGAGCCGACATGAGACAGGGAAACCTGAATCCCCTTTTCAACCTAACGTAACCGGCCTTTATAATAAAATTACTAGTTATAGCAATGCTTTTGTCATATCTGTGTCAGCGCCTAGGTCACTTACCTACGTAAAACTGTTTGGTTTGGAGCTGTATTACATGGAGAAATTTCGGTAAATCGGTGAAATTGACGGTCTAATGAAGCAAAGATTACCTTTGCATTATGCATACCAATAGGCTAAATATTTAAAAAAAAAAATTCAAAAGTGTATATTTTAGTTTTTTATCGCCAGTTTTAATTTGTCTTAAGTAGTATATTAAATATTTCTTAATTTATTTTTAAGCAGTATTTTATGGAACAATTTAATTTAAAGCTAGGGAATTATCTTAATTTATTTGATGTCTTCAAATGCAGTTTTAAACAAACAGTTTTTGATATGATAGCTCGAGCTTTTGGTTAAAAAATTTGATGTAAATGTAACGATAAGAGACATGATATAGTTTTCCATATCGGTAAAATTTTACTTTTATATTTTCTACTTACTCAAATTCACTGTTTCAAGAAACATAAGACTTACCTGAAATTAAAGAAAATTATATATAAATACTTATGTACAGATATAGTATAATTTTTTAAATATTATGTAAATAATGTACAATAATATTGGATGTGCAAATAAGTAATGTGTAATTAACAACAGATGACGTAGTTTGGCATATAGCTTAACATGGAATCGGGCAGCACTCAGTGATAAGAGAGATGTTCACCAATGTGGTATCACAATGGACTAAATAGTTAAAGTGAGCCTGATACATCGGGCTGCCATCTAGGTTAGGTTAGGTGGCAGCCCGATGTATCAGGCTCACTTAGACTATTCAGTCCATTGTGATACCACAATGGCGAACTTCTCTCTTATCACTGAGTGCTGCCCGATTCCATGTTAAGCTTAATGACAAGGGACCTCCTTTTTAAAACCGAGTCCGAACGGCGTTTCACATTACAGTTAAACCACTTAGAGAAGCTTTGAAACCGTCAGAAATGTCACCAGCCTTACTGAGGTGGGATAATCCACCGCTGAAAAACTTTTTGGTGTTCGGTCGGAGCAGGAATCGAACCCACGACCTTGTGTATGCAAGGCGGGCATGTAAACCATTGCACTACATACTAACGGTCTCTACCAACCATGCAAAAAGTGGTCCACATCGGTCCATAATTATATATAGCCCCCATATAAACCGATGTTCCGATTTGGCTAGCGGAGTCTCTAAGAGAAGCAAATTTCATCCGATCCGGCTGAGATTTGGTGCATGATGTTGGTATATAGTCTCTAACTACCATGCAAAAATTGGTCCATATTAGTCCATAATTATATATAGCCCCATATAAACCGATCCCCAGATTTGACCCCCGGTGCCTTTCGGAGAAGCAAAATGCATCCGAATTGGTTGAAATTTGGTACGTGGTGGTAGTATATGATATTCAGCAATCATGGCAAAAGTGGTCCATATCAGTCCATAATCATATATAGCCCCCATATAAATCAATTCCGAGATTTGGTTTTGGAGCCTCTTGGAGGTGCAAATTTCATCCGAGTCAGTTGAAATTTGGTACATTTTGCTAGTATATGGCCGTTAACAACCATGCCTAACTAGGTCCATATCGGTCTATAGTTATATATAGCCCTCAGATAAATCGATCCCCAATCACACACAAATTGGTCCATATCAAGTTCATAATTGTATATAGCCCCCATATAAGCGACCCCCATATTTAAATTCTGGCTCTCTACGTACCGTGCAAAACTCCATATCGATTCGTAATTATCGATTCGTACCTTTTTTGTCTAATATATACCACGTATGCACTAACTAACAATTTAGAAAACGATGTTAAGAAGTTTTAAGATACCACAACCAAATTAATTCGATTGTGGATGACAGTCTTTCGTAGAAGTTTCTACGCAATCCATGGTGGATGGTACATAAGATTCGGCCTGGCCGAACTTACGGCCGTATATACTTGTTTTTTTTTTATACCCTAAATCACATAGTGGTTAGGGTATAATAAGTTTGATCGGCCAAAAAGTGTGCCTACCAGAAATATTGATTTTAGACGCCATAAAATATATACCGATCGGCTCAGAATCACCTCCTGAGTCGATCTAGCGCTTGGTGTCCGTCCGTCCGTCTGTCCATCTATTTGTTGTTCACAGGATTCCGGTCAATTATTAATTAACCGATTTTGATGAAATTTGGTACAGCGAGTTTTTTGGGCACAAGGACGAACGCTATTGAATTTGGAAGAAATCCGATCAAATTTAGATATAGCTCCCATATATATGTATCGCCCGATTTCGACAAATGGAGTCACGATGCGCTTTTTTACAAATCGGTCGTCATCAAATTTTGCACATAGTAAACTTTTTCATCACCCTTTAAGTCTGCCAAATTTCATCGAAATCGGTTCAGATTTAGATATAGGTCCCATATAAAGGGTGATTTGTTAAGAGCTTGATAACTTTTTTTAAAAAAAAAACGCATAAAATTTGCAAAATCTCATCGGTTCTTTATTTGAAACGTTAGATTGGTCCATGACATTTACTTTTTGAAGATAATTTCATTTAAATGTTGACCGCGGCTGCGTCTTAGGTGGTCCATTCGGAAAGTCCAATTTTGGGCAACTTTTTCGAGCATTTCGGCCGGAATAGCCCGAATTTCTTCGGAAATGTTGTCTTCCAAAGCTGGAATAGTTGCTGGCTTATTTCTGTAGACTTTAGACTTGACGTAGCCCCACAAAAAATAGTCTAAAGGCGTCAAATCGCATGATCTTGGTGGCCAACTTACCGGTCCATTTCTTGAGATGAATTGTTCTCCGAAGTTTTCCCTCAAAATGGCCATAGAATCGCGAGCTGTGTGGCATGTAGCGCCATCTTGTTGAAACCACATGTCAACCAAGTTCAGTTCTTCCATTTTTGGCAACAAAAAGTTTGTTAGCATCGAACGATAGCGATCGCCATTCACCGTAACGTTGCGTCCAACAGCATCTTTGAAAAAATACGGTCCAATGATTCCACCAGCGTACAAACCACACCAAACAGTGCATTTTTCGGGATGCATGGGCAGTTCTTGAACGGCTTCTGGTTGCTCTTCACTCCAAATGCGGCAATTTTGCTTATTTACGTAGCCATTCAACAAGAAATGAGCCTCATCGCTGAACAAAATTTGTCGATAAAAAAGCGGATTTTCTGCCAACTTTTCTAGGGCCCATTCACTGAAAATTCGACGTTGTGGCTCGTTAGTAAGTCTATTCATGATGAAATGTCAAAGCATACTGAGCATCTTTCTCTTTGACACCATGTCTGAAATCCCACGTGATCTGTCAAATACTAATGCATGAAAATCCTAACCTCAAAAGAATCACCCTTTATATGTATTGCCCGATTTTGCCAAATTTGGCGGTAAAACCCTTATTTTTCAACCAATAGTACTCAAAGTTGGCTAAATATAATATTCTATACCTCTAACTGTATGTACGCAAGTTCATCGAAATCAGTTCAGATTTAGATATAGCTCCCATATATATGTATCGCCCGATTTGGTCAAATTTGGCCGTAAAACCCTTATTTATCAACCGATCGTACTGAAAGTTGGCTAAATGTAATCTTCTATAGCTCTAACTGTATGTGCTCAATTTCATCGAAATCGGTTCAGATTTAGATATAGCTCCCATATATATGTATCGCCCGATTTGGTCAAATTTGGCCGTAAATCCCTTATTTATCAACCGATCGTACTCAAAGTTGGCTAAATGTAATCTTCTTTAGCACTAACTGTATGTGCGAAATTTCATCGAAATCGGTTCAGATTTAGATATAGCTCCCATATATATGCATCGCCCGATTTTGAAAAATTTGCCCCTAATAACCTTATTTTTGACCATAGGGGCCTCATTTATTAACTGATCGTACTCAAATTTTACACCAAGTGACCTTCTGTGGTATCAATCATACCTGCAAAATATTATACAAATTGGTTCAGATTTAGATATAGGTCCCATACATATGCATCGCTCGATTTTACCAAATTTGGCCATAATACTTTTATTTATTAACCAATGCTATTCAAATTTCAAAATTTGATGTACTAGCCGATCGTATTTAGACTTACACTTAGCTCTTACATAAATATATTGCCCTATTTGCAGAAATATTGATTTATTACCCACAACTAATTGACAGATTTCCTCTTTTTATACGCTAAACCACATAGTGGTCAGGGTATAATAAGTTTTTTAATAATGGACTCAATATTAGTGACATACTAACTCTTTTGGTGCAAAATAAACTATAGCTACTAATATTAGACATTTCTGCTCAGATTGTGACAAGACACCCATAAACATGTACTCCCCTTTATGTTCTCCAAAAACTATACCAATGATACACAGAAAAAAATTTCACGAACATCTTTCCAATTAAAATCTTAATTGAGTTTTAAAAAATGTTCAATTAAAAATTTAATTGAATCAACAAATTTTTTAATTGAAATAAAAATCAATCATACAAATTAATAGTATCAATTAATTTTTTAATTGGATCAATTAATTTTTTAATTGACTGCCAATTAATTTTTTAATTGATACTATCATTTCTGTGATTGAAGACATTTCAATTAAAAAATTAATTGGATCAATTAATTTCGTAATTGAATCAGAAAATTTTTTTTGTGTGTACTCCAAAACCTATACCAATGATACCCCACAAATGCTTATGTTTACTAATTCGGTAGGGGTGGTTTAGGGTATGATATAGTCGGCCCCGCCCGACTTTGTACTTTACTCACTTGTTTTAATCTAAAGATATTTACGCCTATTTATTGATGTAAATATCTTTAGATTTGCAATTGCAGACAAATTGGATGAAAATTGAGGTGTATAGATGCTCCAAAAACTAAATCGTGGAGTCGGGTTTTATATCATTCATATTTTTATTTTTAATTAAAGGCCTTTATAGATAGCATTTCAAACCTCCATGCCACAGCTGGCGTCCACAAAAATTAATACTACCTATGCTCAAGTATGAAAACACGGTTTTTAATTGAATGTGTGCGTGTGTGGGTTTGTAGTCCCAATAAAATTAAACTGTAACAAACAACACAGACTCGTTTGTTTTGTTTGTTTCATGCTGACGGAAACCAATGAATTGAGGTGTTCTGTATGCTTGTCAAGAGAGTTGCGGTGTCGTGTCGAATCGAATACTACAACAGACAGAAACTACCAAAGTGCTTAGGACAAGTTTTTCCATATTTTGTTTTGATTCGTTTATACTATATTTGATATGGCAATAACGAGAGATTGAGAGAGAGAGAGAGTGAGGAATAAAAAGAGCACCTATGGGATGAGAGTAATTTTTGGCGGGAGAGAACATTTGGAAATTTCTCAGGGAAAGAAAAAGCTTTTTGCTCTCTCGCTCTCTCTCCGTAGGACTGAATTTAGCTCTCATTAGTTTTTCCCATTCTAAGCAATTGAATATCCTATAATGCTTGTTTGTTTATATTTCTGTTATTGTCCTAGGACAATATTTTGGGTTGCGTTTGTAAAAGCTTTTCCACAAAATAAAACTTCATATACCCTTGCTCCACCAACAATTGCCGTGAAACCGGTAGGTTGTGGTCGTCGTCATCATCATTATCATCATCGTCGTCATCATTGTAGTGTTTATTCACACTATGACCATCATTATTATAAAACACATAAAGCCAATTCGTTTACTATGTTCACGAGACCGAAAAACAAGAACGAAGTACGAGGACTAAGAACTGCTACTACGACAACAACGACGATAATCGTAGTACATTTGCTACAAATAAAAGGCATTCAATAAACTTAGCTCAAGCATACTAAAACTTTAACAAGTAAGGAAAGTCTAAAGTCGGGCGGGGCCGACTATATTATACCCTGCACCACTTTGTAGATCTAAATTTTCGATACCATATCACATCCGTCAAATGTGTTGGGGCTATATATAAAGGTTTGTCCCAAATACATACATTTAAATATCACTCGATCTGGACAGAATTTGATAGACTTCTACAAAATCTATAGACTCAAAATTTAAGTCGGCTAATGCACTAGGGTGGAACACAATGTTAGTAAAAAAATATGGGAAACATTTAAATCTGGAGCAATTTTAAGAAAACTTCGCAAAAGTTTATTTATGATTTATCGGTCGATATATATGCATTTGAAGTTTAGGAAAATTAGAGTCATTTTTACAACTTTTCGACTAAGCAGTGGCGATTTTACAAGGAAAATCTTGATATTTTGACCATTTTTGTCGAAATCAGAAAAACATATATATGGGAGCTATATCTAAATCTGAACCGATTTCAACCAAATTTGGCACGCATAGCTACAATGTTAATTCTACTCCCTGTGTAAAATTTCAACTGAATCGGAGTTAAAAATTGGCCTCTACGGTCATCTGAGTGTAAATCGGGCGAAAGCTATATATGGGAGATATATCTAAATCTGAACCGATTTCAACCAAATTTGGCACGCATAACTACAATGCTAATTCTACTCCCTGTGCAAAATTTCAACTAAATCGGAGCAAAACATTGGCCTCTGTGGTCATATGAGTGTAAATCGGGCGAAAGCTATATATGGGAGCTATATCTAAATCTGAACCGATTTCATCCAAATTTGGCACGCATAGCTACAATGCTAATTATACTCCCTGTGCAAAATTTCAACTAAATCGAAACAAAAAATTGGCATCTGTGGTCATTTGAGTGTAAATCGGGCGAAAGCTATATATGGGAGCTATATCTAAATCTGAACCGATTTCAACCAAATTTGTCACGCATAGCTACAATGCTAATTCTACTCCCTGTGCAAAATTTCAACTAAATCGGAGCAAAAAATTGGCCTCTGTGGGCAAATGAGTGTAAATCGGGCGAAAGCTATATATGGGAGCTATATATAAATCTGAACCGATTTGGCTGATATTTTGCAAGTTTTTCGAGACTCATAAAATATTCTGATGTACGGAATTTGAGGAAGATCGGTTGATATACACGCCAATTATGACCAGATCGGTGAAAAATATATATGGCAGCTATATCTAAATCTGAACCGATTTTTTCCAAAATCAATAGGGATCGTCTTTGAGCCGAAACAGGACCCTATACCAAATTTTAAGACAATCGGACTAAAACTGCGAGCTGTACTTTGCACACAAAAATACATCAACAGACAGACAGACAGACGGACATCGCTAAATCGACTCAGAATTTAATTCTAAGACGATCGATATACTAAACGATGGGTCTCAGACTTTTCCTTCTTGGCGTTACATACAAATGCACAAACTTATTATACCCTGTACCACAGTAGTGGTGAAGGGTATAATAACGATGTTGTATAGAACCGCCAAGTGCAACCCACTGAAATAAACATGAAAATATAAACAAACCTAGCGAACGCAATTTGATTATTATAAAAGGGTTATTTTTGTTGGAATTTTGGGTAACGTGTAAGAATATATAAGAGTACGTCCTTATTACAGTTTGACATTAAGTATATTCATTAAGTATAAAAATAATAAACAAATTTATACGAATCTTATGTACATTGAAAAAATAAAATGTCCCGTTCCAAAGATTTTGGCTTTTCTTTAAAAATGTTGGTATTGATTCCTAGCCAAAGAAGCGGAGAATACAAGTAAGGATACTTTTAAGACACAATTCTCCTTTAAATTTGGGTTTTGTGCACTTGCTTCTACACTGAAAAAACAGTGAACCCACCAGGAAGAAAAATTTCGGTTAATTTTAGAAAATTTTGAATATTTTTAGAAAAATTTAACTAAATAGTATAACAAACGCTGGCATCACGCCGATGTCATAAAAACAAGTTAATATTTTTCGACAAATTCAAGACAATTTATTAGACATAATTAAGTTTTTTCAATTGTTGAGGAAAATTTTGTAGTTTTAAGGACAAACTTGGAGTTCAAAATTATAAGAATGTCTTTAGTGACATACGAAGTTCATGATAATTTACAAATTTAAAGAAATATTGAACTATTTTGTGGAAGACATGAATTTGGTTAATCTTTATCCTTCATTTGTGCATATTTTTTTCCTCGGTTTAAGTTAATTTAACTAACGTACACAAAAAATTATTAGAGTAGAGGAAACTTTCTCCAAACATAATAATTCGATGAACTAAACGAAAGTTAAATTGGCTTTAGTGAAATAGAGAGTTCACTTTTTTTTTTTGAGTGTAGGAAGCAAATTTTATTTTTTCGCTTTTTCAGATTTTTGCTATCAAAGTCCTTTAAAAACTAGTTAACGACAACTTTATTTTCCAAATTAAGACTCAACTTCCAGTAGAAATTATGCTATGTTTCAAGCAGGGATCCGGAGCGGTCCATTTTTTTCGCTCCGCTCCGCTCCCGCTCCGGAGAAAAAAAAACCGCTCCGCTCCACGCTCCGCTCCGAGAAAAAAAAAATCGCTCCGCTCCGCTCCACGCTCCGCTCCGCTCCTCTTCGAGAAAATTATAGTACAAATATTGTATTATTTGTTCAATTGAATTTTATTATAACCTGCTCCACACTGTGGTGCATTAGTGCATATGTTTGCAACACCAGAAGGAGACGAGATAGACACATGTTGTCTTTGGCAAAAATGCTCAGGGTGGGCTCTTGAGTCGATATATTGATGTCCGTCTGTCCGTGAACACATTTTTGTAATCAAAGTCTAGGTCGCAGTATTAGTCCAATCGACTTCAAATTTGACACAAGTATGTGCTTTGGCTCAGAATAGAACCCTATTGATTTTGGAAGAAATCGGTTCAGATTTAGATATAGCTCCCATATATATATTTCGCCCGATATGGACTTATATGGCCCCAGAAGCCAGAGTTTTACCCTAATTTGCTTAAAATTTTGCAGAAGAAGAACAATTAGCACTAGAGTCAAGTGTGCCAAATTTTATTGAAATCGGTTCAGATTTAGATATATACGGTCCCAGAAGCTAGAGTTTTATCCCAATTAGGTTAAAATTTTGCACTAGGGGTACAATTAGTAGTGTAGTCAAGTATGCCAAATTTTATTGAAATCGGTTCAGATTTAGATATAGCTCCCACATATAGCTTTCGACCGATTAACACTCATATGACCACAGAGGCCAATTTTTAACTCCGATTTAGTTGACATTTTGCACAGGGAGTAGAATTAGCATTGTAGCTCTGCGTGCCAAATTTGGTTTAAATCGGTTCAGATTTAGATACAGCTCTCATATATATGTTTTTCTGATTTCGACAAAAATGGTAAAAATACCAACATTTTCCTTGTAAAATCGCCACTGCTTAGTCGAAAAGTTGTAAAAATGACTCTAATTTTCCTAAACTTCTAATACATATATATCGAGCGATAAATCATAAATAAACGTTTGCGAAGTTTCCTTAACATTGCTTCAGATTTAAATCTTTCCCATATTTTTTTACTAACATTGTGTTCCACCCTAGTGCATTAGCCGACTTAAATTTTGAGTCTATAGATTTTGTAGAAGTCTATCAAATTCTGTCCAGATCGAGTGATATTTAAATATATATATTTGGGACAAACCTTTATATATAGCCCCCAACACATTTGACAGATGTGATATGGTATCGAAAATTTAGATCTACAAAGTGGTGCAGGGTATAATATAGTCGGCCCCGCCCGACTTTAGACTTTCCTTACTTGTTTTATTTAGAAAAATCGGGTGGTACATATATGGGAGCTATAGCTAAATCTGAACCGATTTCGATGATTTTTTGCACATATAGTTAGTGCTATAGAAGATTACATTTAGCCAACTTTGAGTAAGATCGGTTGATAAATAAGGGTTTTATGACATAATTTGGCAAAATCGGGCGATACATATATATGGGACCTATATCTAAATCTGAACCGATTTCGATGAAATTTTCAGACTTAAAGGGTGATACAAAAGATTATTTTGTGCTAAATTTGACCACGATCGGTTAGTAAAAAAGTGCAACGTGACCCCATTTGTCGAAATCGAGCAATACATATATATGGGAGCTATATCTATATTTGATCCGATTTATTCCAAATTCAATAGCGTTCGTCCTTGTGCCCAAAAAAACTCCCTGTACCAAACTTCATCAAAATCGGTTAATAATTGCGACCGGAATCCTGTGAACAACAAATACATGGACAGACGGACGGACGGACACCAAGCGCTAGATCGACTCAGGAGGTGATTCTGAGTCGATCGGTATATACTTTATTGGGTCTAAAATCAATATTTCTGGTAGGCACATTTTTTGGCAGATCAAACTTATTATACCCTAACCACTATGTGGTTTAGGGTATAATGACTTTAAAACAATGTGTTGAAACATTTTATTAATTTTGAAGATTTTTTAAGAAATATTAAATCCATTTTGACTTCATTAAAACGAATTTTTATTCATGTTAGGGTACACATTTTTATATCGAATCACTTAACTATAAGGACAAACAGACTTCATTGAAAAGTTTAGAGACTTTTAGGCAAGGAAAAAACTTTACTTCAGAGAAATACGTTTTCTATTCTAAGCAAAATTCGTATTCATATTTTACGCATGTGAAATATTTGGCCTCCCGACAATATTCTTTGCGGTGCACCATCTACTATTTAATATGTGATAGAAACCAAATTTATGAAAATGGACCAAATTCTGTTTGGTCCGACCATCGGACCAAATTTAAAAATTAGAAATTTTTTGGACCAATTTTGGTCCGATCGGACCAAAACGGCAACGGTGACTGGAATTGAAAGTCTATACACAGAGTAGAAGTAGCTACTCTCCGAAAGTTTTTTTTTGTTTTGCAACAGACGTAGAGAAGAGGTTTTGTTATATTTGTAATGTGTGTGTGTATGTTTATGTTTATGTTTGCAACAACCTCCATCGAAATCAGTCCGTGGTATACCTACGAATATTCTTACTCAGATCTAGTGTTACCTAATTTCGCTTTTTTCCCTTTTATTGCAAAAATACATTTTCGAACAGCGTTTTTAAGAAATGTTCGTTCTCAAAAAAGTAGATAACATGCAATAATACAAATCAAGTCAATGTGAGAAAAAAATTAAAATAAATGTATATGCGCACATTTTTCAACCAAAATTGAAACTATCCATAATTTTAATTAAATTTTCGAGAACTAATATCAGAAATAAGAGAATGCTAGGATATAGTACAATAGTAAAGCAAATATGAATGTCCTTACACTGAAAAAAAAGAATTTTTCTTAATTATTAAAGTCACGTTGACCTTACCTCAAAAATTTTATCTTTCATGTTATGATACACATTTTTAAGTAAAATCACTTTATTATAAGGACATTACAACTTCATTCAAAAGTTTAGAGAAATGCGTCTTCCATGTTAAGCAAAATTTGCAATCTTATTCTAAGGACATGAAATCTTTGACTTCACGACAATATTTTTTTTCAGTGTAGAAAACTAAAAAATTAAATATAAATAAGATCATTTAATTGCATTTATTTCACGTTCATTACAAACATCTTTGTAGTAATACGGGATGAAATTGATCGAAAGTACTGTTGTTACTTTTACAACACATACTAGAGATATATTTTGACATTTGCCGTTTTTGAAAAAAATTACTAAAAAACACGTTGTGTTTTATCCAATGTACGTACGTACAAAAATACATATAGTACATTTTAAATGTTTACTCACACTACGCTAAGTACTAACTATATTTGAAATTACCTACACAGTGTAATTTCAAAGTTACACATTTCATTCAAGTAATATTTTATTCGGAGCGGAGCGGTTTTTCATTTGGAAACCGCTCCGCTCCCGCTCCGCTCCGGATTTTGGAAATGCCGCTCCCGCTCCGCTCCCGCTCCGGCAAAAAAAGGGCTTGCTCCGCTCCGCTCCACGCTCCGCTCCGCTCCACGCTCCGCTCCGCTCCGCTCCGGATCCCTGGTTTCAAGTAAAAACAAGTATATACGGCCGTAAGTTCGGCCAGGCCGAATCTTATGTACCCTCCACCATGGATTGCGTAGGAACTTCTACTAAAGGCTGTCATCCACAATCGAATTACTTGGGTTGCGATAACACTTGCCGATGGCAAGGTATCGTAAAACTTTTTAACACTGTCTTCTAAATTGTAAGTTAGTCCATAAGGGGTATATATTAAACAAAAAAAAGGCCGATTAAATACGTATATAATTCAGTTTGACAAAATTTTCTATAGAAATAAAATTTTGACAAAATTATCTATAGAAATAAAAACTTGACAAAATTTTCTATAGAAATACAATGTTGACAAAATTTTCTATGGAAGTAAAATGTTGACAAAATTTTCTATAGCAATAAAATTTTGACAAAATTTTCTATAGAAATAAAATGTTGACAAAATTTTCTATAGAAATAAAATGTTGACAAAATGTTCTATAGAAATAAAATGTTGACAAAATTGTCTATAGAACTAAAATGTTGACAAAATTTTCTACAGAAATAAATTTTTTCCAAAATTTTCTATAGAAATAAAATTTTGACAAAATTTTCTATGGAAATAAAATGTTGACAAACATTGCTATAGAAATAAACTTTTTACAAAACTTTCTATAGAAATGAAATTTTGACAAAACTTTCTATAGTAATAAAATTTGACAATTTTTACATGGCTGTTAGAGGCCATATACTAACGAAATGTACCAAATTTCAACCGCATCGGATGACTTTTGCTCCTCCAAGAGGCTCCGGAGGTCAAATCTGGGGATCGGTTTATATGGGAGCTATATATAATTATGGACCGATATGGACCAATTTTTGCATGGTTGTTAGAGACCATATACTAACACCACGTACTAAATTTCAATTGGATCGGATGAATTTTACTCATCCAAGAGGCTCCAGAGTTCAAATCTGGGATCGGTTTATATGGGAGCTATATATAATTATGGACCGATATGGACCAATTTTTGCATGCTTGTTAGAGACCGTACACTAACATCAGGTACCCAATTTCAAACGGATCGGATGAATTTTGCCCCTCCAAGAGGCTCCGGAGGTCAAATCTGGGGATCGGTTTATATGGGAGCTATATATAATTATGGACCGATATGGACCAGTTTTTGCATGGTTGTTAGAGACCATATACTAATACCACGTACCAAATTTCAATCGGGTAGGATGAAGTTTGCTCCTCCAAGAGGCTCCGGAGGTCAAATCTGGGGATCGGTTTATATGGGAGCTATATATACTTATGGACCGATATGGACCAATTTTTGCATGGTTGTTAGAGACCGTATACTAACATCAGGTACCAAATTTCAACCGGATCGGATGAATTTTGAACCTCCAAGAGGCTCCGGAGGTCAAATCTGGGGATCGGTTAATATGGGGGCTATATATAATTAAGGACCGATATGGACCAATTTTTGCATGGTTGTTGGAGACCGTATACTTAGACCACGTACCAAATTTCAACCGGATCGGATGAATTTTGCTGCTCCGGAAGGCTCCGCAAGCCAAATTTGGGGATCGGTTTATATGGGGGCTATACGTAAACGTGGGCCGATATGGCCCATTTTCAATACCATCCGACCTACATCAATAACAACTACTTGTGCCAAGTTTCAAGTCGATAGCTAGTTTCGTTCGGAAGTTAGCGTGATTTCCACAGACGGACGGACAGCCGGACAGACGGACGGACATGCTTAGATCGACTCAGAATTTCACCACGACCCAGAATATATATACTTTATGGGGTCTTAGAGCAATATTTCGATGTGTTACAAACGGAATGACAAAGTTAATATACCCCCATCCTATGGTGGAGGGTATAAAAAAACTCTTTAAAATAATGTGTTGAAAAATATGTCCTATATTTGAACGATTTTTTGCTTTGAAGTCAAGATGCAAAAAGACAACAAATTTAAAGACAATTTCATTAAATTAAAAGAATTTTTCTAAATTTTCAAAGTCAAGTTAACCTTACCCCAAACATTTTTTATGATACCCATTTTTTTTAGTGAAATCACTGAATTGTAAGGACATTACGATTTCATTGAGAAGTTTATCGACAAAGAAAAAAGCTTTACATTAGAGAAATGCGTCTTCTATGCTAAGCAATATTTGCATTCGTATTTCAAAGACATGAAATCTTTGACCTCACCACATTATTTTTTTCAGTGTACCCTCCACCATGGATTGCGTAGAAACTTCTACTAAAGACTGTCATCCACAATCGAATTATTTGGGTTGCGGTAACACTTTCCGATGGCAAGGTATCTTAAAACTTTTTAACACCGTCTTCTAAATTGTAAGTTAGTCCATACGGGGTATATATTAAACAAAAACAAGTATATACAGCAGTAAGTTCGGCCCGGCCAAATCTTAAATACCCACCACCATGAATCAAATATTATGGTTTCCTTTGAAATTTCAGGGGGGTTTGATGACAGATCAAGCAGAGCACTTCAATCAGTAGATAAATTTAAAGATTTTACCTATGAAGACTATATCAGATTCTGGATTTATAAGAATCAATCTTGTTTGAGTTTTAGAGGAATCATTAACATCTCTTGTAAGTGTGCAAGAATATTATAAAATAACATCTTGATTTGAAATCTTAGATCTGTATATTTTCTCCTGAGCAGTAAAATCTGGAAATTTTATATTGAGTTTCAAGCAATTTTCATGATCAGTGCGCCTTCTATATCCTCAAGACACTACGGTTTCTAGAAACCCGGGCTATACTAAAACATGGACTGATAATCACTGTTTTTGGCACACCTCTTTATGGTCCGAAAATACCTTTAGATTTCCAATTTCAGGCAAATTGGATAAAAACTGCGGATTCTAGGAGGCCAAGAAGTAAAATCTGGAGATCGGTCTATATGGGGTCTATACCAAAACATGAACCGGTACTCACCATTTTTGGCACACCTCTTTATGGCCCGAGAATACGTCTAGATTTCTAATTTCAGGCACATTGGGTGAAAAGTACGGTTTCTATAAGCCCAAGAAGTAAAACCGGGAAATCGGTCTATATAGGGACTATACCAAAACGTGGACTGATACTCACAATTTTCGGCAAACCTCTTTATGGTCCTAAAATACCTCTAGATTTCCAATTTCAGGCAAAATGGAGAATAAGAACTACGGTTTCTATAAGCCCAAGACCCCAAATCGGGAGGTCGGTTAATATGGGGACCATACCAAAACATGGACCGATACTGACCATTTTTGGCACACCTCTTTATGGTCCGAAAATACCTCTAGATTTTCAATTTCAGGCAAATTGGATAATAACTGCGGATTCTAGAAGGCCAAGAAGTAAACTCTGGAAATCGGTCTATATAGGGACTATACCAAAACATGGACTGATACTCACAATTTTCGGCACACCTGTTTATGGTCTTAAAATACCTTTAGATTTCCAATTTCAGGCAAATTGGATAAAAACTACGGTTTCTATCAACCCAAGACCCCAAATAGGGAGGTCGGTTTATATGGGGACCATGCCAAACCATGGACCGATACTCACCATTTTTGGCGCACCTCTTTATGGTTCTAAAATACCTCTAGATTTCCCATATCATGTAAATTGGATAAACACTGCGGATTCTAGAAGCCCAAGAAATAAAATAGTGATATTGGTCTATATGCGGGGCTATACGAAAACATGGTTCGATACTCACCATTTTTGGCACACCTCTTTATGGCCCGAAAATACTTCTAGATTTCCAATTTCAGGCAAATTGGATGAAAAGTATGGTTTCTATAAGCCCAGGAAATAAAATCGGGAAATCGGTCTATATGGGGGCTATACCAAAACATGAACTGATACTCACAATTTTCGGCACACCTCTTTATGGTCCTAAACTACCTCTAGTTTTCAAATTTAAAGCAAATTGGATAAAAACTACGGTTTCTATAAGCCCCAGACCCCAAATCGGGAGGTCGGTTTATATGGGGACTATATCCAAACCAATACCTGCCTGCAAACAAAATATGAGTTTGTGCAAAATTTTAGCACGATTGCTTCATTATTAAAGACTGTAGCGTGATTACGACAGACAGACAGCCAGACAGACGGACATGGTTATATCGTCTTAGAATTTCTCCCTGATCAAGAATATACAATATGTACTTTATTTAGTCGGAAATGAGATATTTCGATGTGTTACAAACGGAATGACAAACTTATTATACCCCCGTCACCATTCTATGGTGGTGGGTATAAAAAAGACCGATTAAATACGTATATAATTCAGTTTGACAATGAAATAAAATTTTGACAAAATTTTCTATAGAAATAAAACTTTGACAAAATTTACTGTAGAAATAAAATTTTGACAAAATTTTCTATAGAAATGAAATTTTAACACAATTTTCTATAGAAATAAAATTTTAACAAAATTTTCTATAAAAATAAAATTTTGACAAAATTTTCTATAGAAATAAACATTTGACAAAATTTTGTATAGAAATAAAATTTTGGTAGATTTTGTTTGGCTCGAGTGGCAACCATGATTATGAACCGGTATGGACCAATTTTTGTGTGATTGGGGATCGGCTATATATAACAATAGACTGAATAGTATAAGTGAGTCTGAAACTTAATCGTGCTGCCACTTTAACCTAACCTAACTATAGACCGATATGGACCAATTTTGATATGGTTGTTAGCGGCCATATACTAACACCACGTTCCACATTTGAACCGGATCGGATGAATTTTGCTGCTCCAAGAAGCTCCGGAGGTCAAATCTGGAGAACGGTTTATATGGGGGCTATTATGGACCGATATGGACCAATTTTTGCATGGTCATTAGAGACCATATACTAACACCATGTACCAAATTTCAGCCGGATCTGAGGAAATTTGCTTCTCTTAAAGGCTCCGCAAGCCAAATCGGGGGATCGGTTTATATGGGGGCTATATGTAATTATGGGCTGATGTGAACCAGTTTTTGCATGGTTGTTTGAGACCATATATTGACACCATTTACCAAATTTCAGCCGGATCTGAGGAAATTTGCTTCTCTTAAAGGCTCCGCAAGCCAAATCGGGGGATCGGTTTATATGGGGGCTATATGTAATTATGGACCGATGTGCACCAATTTTAATATAGTTGTTAGAGACTATACACTAACACCAGGTTTCAAATTTTAACCGGAACGGATGAATTTTGCTCCTCCAAGAGGCTCCGGAGGTCAAATCTGGAGAACGGTTTATATGGGGGCTATATATAATGACGGACCAATTCTGGCATGGTTGTTAGAGACCATATACTAACACCATGTACCAAATTTCAGCCGGATCGGAGGAAATTTGCTTCTCTTAGAGGCTCCGCAAGCCAAATCGGGGGATCGGTTTATATGGGGGCTATATGTAATTATGGACTGATGTGGACCAATTTTTGCATGTTTCTTGGATACCATATACTAACACCATTTACCAAATTTCAGCCAGATATGATGAAATATGCTTTTCTTAGAGGCTCCGCTAGACAAATCTGGGGGTCCGTTTATATGCGGGCTATACGTAAAAGTGAACCGATATGGCCCATTTGCAATACCACCCGACCTACATCAATAACCACTACTTGTGCCAAGTTTCACGTTGATAGCTTGTTTCGTTCGGAAGTTAGCGTGATTTCAAAAGACGGACGGACATGCTTAGAGTGACTCAGAATTTCACCACGACCCAGAATATATATACTTTATGGGGTCTTAGAGCAATATTTCGATGTGTTACACACGAAATGACTGAGTTAATAGAATAATGAAAAATAAGGCTGTTGCGAAAAGATCATCTAGTGCACGATGATCTTTTCGGAAAAATTACTATTACAAGGTAAAATTACTATTTCTACAAAAAGTTAACTTACTCACAATAGATCTTTTACAATTACAATTTTTAAAGATATTGAATTTTTAGAAATTTGTATACAGAAAAATTTCTTGACATTTTATTTCTATCTTCAAAAATTAAAAATTTTAAAGTTATTGAATTTTTAGAAAATTTTATATAGAAAAATTTCTCAAAAATGTTATTTCTATAGAAAAAGGGAATACTTATGAGGAGTATTGCGGTTCCGAAACGATCATCCATCTTACCATCTTGCAGTCTAAAGAGCTTTGCCCAAATCAATGTGAAAAACTTAATTTTCTCTGTTGGTTAATCTAGTTTAGGTAATTTAATCAACGCATGTTTTTAAGATGAAATCAAAAAAAATAACGATTGAGGTCGAAACCAATAATAACAAATACAAATTTTATTTCTCTAGATAATTTTATTTCATATTTGTTGTTTTGATCTCAGCCTTAAAACCATTGCGTTGACTAATCTTCAAGAGTAGCTTAACAAACAGAGGAAAAGAATGTGTGTCAAATTATTTTGGGCAAAGCCCTATAGACTGCAAGATGGTTGGATAGACGCACGTTTCGGAATTACCACATTCCTCATCAGCATCCTCTACTTGCAGCAAAACTATCAACGAATTATTAGAATAAATTCGGGTAGTTCACTAAACGTAAAGTGAACCACACTCCTTCCGAAAAAGGGTTTATGATAGTTGGCCTCTTCCTAAATAAATCTTTGTACAAATATCTTTCTTGTCCTTTCTTTACAAAATTTTTAGCACAATTTACCAAAGCATCAAGAATTCTACCAATCTACCAAGCAGTAAATAATCTACTATTTTTGGTAGAATTCTACCAACTGTCGCAACCGTAATGTCAAATCGTTCTAAGTACGTATAATCTCTAATGTTGCCCAATTCCGAAGTATAAAAGGAAGCCATCGTATCTTCTTGAAGACAAAATGTTGTTCCTTACTTTGAGGGAAATTTGCCTTACTTCAAGGGAGAGACGCGAAATGAAAAAAAATGTTTGGAGCAACCACTATGAATTTTATTTTATTTAATTGTTCTTATAGTTAAAGAACGATATCCGATAAATTTGGGTAATTTGAGGATTACAAAAAATTTAAGTGGAATGATGTTTCATGTAAGGTACGAGCCCTAAATGATGTCTTTATTTTTACGAAGCCACATCTTTGATTTGGTCAACATCGTTGGACTCAAGTATACGACTTTTTGTGAGTCTAAGGTATAAATAAATAATTAATCCCTAAAATTAAAACATTCAACTACAAACAAAAAAACATAAGTGAGAAAAAATAACTTTCTTCTTTTAAGAATAACTAACTTGCTTAACTTGTCCACTTATTCAAAAAAAATTTCCATAATTGTGTTCTTCAAAATAACTTAGGAATAAATATTAAACAACTTTATGGTTACCTTAGAAATTGTAGTTAAAGACCAATTACTGCAATAAACACAACCTTACAATTCATTTTCATAAAAGAATACTTTATGCCATTTTATATCTAATGTCCCATAGAATTGTTCCAGTTACGACAATACTCCAAGGGTGCCCACTATTTTGTGGTAGACATTGTTTTTGTTCCAGTTGTGTTGTTTCACATGTTCTCTCGGTTAAAAGTCAAAAGTTCGAAATGTTTGTGCCAGAAGAGCAATGCCCAAATGGTATGGACAAAATTTCATGTTGTATGGTAGGACTTGAGATGCGTGCATATGAGCTTTGTTTTGTTTTGCGTGTGTGTGATTGTTATAGTTGTAGTAGTAGTAGTTGTTGTTGTTGTTGTTCCCATATCCCCACACTTCACTTAGTTTTGCTTTGTGGTAATTTCGAAATAATTCTCTTGTGATTTGTGTTGAGGTAATTGTTCAAACGCATTCACACACATACACACATGCCCACATTCATGTAAACACAAACATGCACGCAAATAAGAAAACACAAAGTATTTCCCAAAAATAGGAGAAAAGTGAAAAAATAGTAAACCATGAAGTATTAACCCTAAAGACAAAAGTTATGAAAAACAACCGAAGCACGACTCTTCGGTTTGCTTAAATATTTAATGAGTGGCATATACATAACAGGTTGGCTGATAAGTCGCCGGTCTAACAAAGAAAAACACATTTTTTTTTTTGTCAAAATTCGTTTTTATTATTCAACATAGTTCCCTTCAAGAGCGATACAACGATTATAAAGACCTTCCAATTTTTTGTTACCATTTTGGTAGTACTCCTACTGCGAGCAACAAGAAAAAGTCGCTGGTGCCAGATCTGGAGAATACGGTGGGTGGGGAAGCAATTCGAAGCCCAATTCATGCATTTTTGCCATCGTTCTCAATGACTTGTGGCACGGTGCGTTGTCTTGGTGGAACAACACTTTTTTCTTCTTCATATGGGGCCGTTTTGCCGCGATTTCGACCTTCAAACGCTCCAATAACGCCATATAATAGTCACTGTTGATGGTTTTTCCCTTCTCAAGATAATCGATAAAAATTATTCCATGCGCATCCCAAAAAACAGAGGCCATTACTTTGCCAGCGGACTTTTGAGTCTTTCCACGCTTCGGAGACGGTTCACCGGTCGCTGTCCACTCAGCCGACTGTCGATTGGACTCAGGAGTGTAGTGATGGAGCCATGTTTCATCCATTGTCACATATCGACGGAAAAACTCGGGTGTATTACGAGTTAACAGCTGCAAACACCGCTCAGAATCATCAACACGTTCTTGTTTTTGGTCATATGTGAGCTCGTGCGACACCCAGTTTGCACAGAGCTTCCGAATATCCAAATATTGATGAATGATATGACCAACACGTTCCTTTGATATCTTTAAGGCCTCTGCTATCTCGATCAACTACATTTTACGGTCAATCAAAATCATTTTGTGGATTTTTTTGATATTTTAGTCGGTAACCACCTCTTTCGGGCGTCCACTGCATTCACCGCTGCGTTCATTTCGTTACCCTCCACCATACACCCACAAAAAAATCGCTTCTGTAACATATACGCCAAACACATTTTGCTTCAAGCATATATATTTTCAGAATTGGTCCAAACAAAATATTTTTTATATTGTTCAAACATATTATGTTTCACCTTAGCGCATACACTGGTAATAAAAAAATTTAATGAAATTTTCTTTGTGTGTATATGTTTTTAAGACGCCAATTGGTTACTTCAATTCTTTTACTGGCAACATACTCCTAGGTCTCTCTTTCTAAACACATATATGTTTGTAGGCTATTTCCAAATTAATATATGTTTGCATCTAAGCATATTATATTTACAAACATTTTATGTCCCAAACATAATATGTTAATATTTTAGTAACATATATGCCCCAAACATGTTATGCTAGTTTATTGTGTTAAAAATTTGAGTTCCAAACATATAATTTTTACACCCAAACATATGAAAAACAGTACTTTTTGTCCGGGATTTATTTACTTTGTCATTTAGTTTGTAACAGATCGAAATATTGATCCAAGACCCATAAAGTATATAAATTCTGGGTCGTCGTGAAATTCCGAGTCGATCTAGCTGTGTCCGTCCGTCTGTCCGTTCTTCTGTGGAAATTACGCTAACTTCCGAACAAGTAGTTGTTATTGATGTAGGTCGCAGGTATTGCAAATGGACCACGTTTACGTATAGCCATATCGGACCACGTTTACGTATAGCCCCCATATAAACCGACCCCCAGGTTTGGCTTGCGGACACTTTAACAGGAGCAAATTTCATCCTATCCGATTGAAAGTTGGTATGTGGTGTTACTATATGACCCCTAACACCCTTGCAAAAATTAGTCCATATCGGTCCAGAATTATATATGGCCCCCATATAAACCGATTCCCAGATTTTGCTTGAGGATCCTCTTGGAGGAGCAAATTTCATTCGATCCGGTAGAAATTTGGTACGTGGTGTAAGTATAAGGTATCTAAGAACCAAGCAGGAATTGGTCCATATCGGTTCATAATTATATGTAGCCCCCATATAAACTAATCCTCAGATTTGATCTCCGGATCCTCTTGGAAGATCAAAATTCATCTGATTCAGTTGATACGTGGTTTTAATATATAGCCTCAAACACTCAAATTGGTCGACATCGGTCCATAATTATATATAGTGCCCATATAAACCGATCCCCTGATTTGACCTCTGGAGCCCCTTGGAAGAGCAAAATCCATCCGATTCGGTTGAAATTTGATACGTGATGTTAGTATATAGTCTCTAACAACCATGCAGGTATTGGTCGATATCGGCCCGTAATTATATATAGCCCCCATATAAACCGATCCCTAGATTTGACCACCGATGCCTTTTGGAGAAGCAACAAGTATATACAGCAGTAAGTTCGGCCGGGCCGAACCTTAAATACCCACCACCATGAACCAAATATTAGGGTTTCCTTTGAAATTTCAGGAGGGCTTGAGGGATACTTCCCGAAGATAAATTTAAAGATTTCACTTATGAGGACTATATCAGATTCTGGATTTATAAGAACCATTTTTGTTTGAGTTTTAGAGGAATCATTAACAAGAAAATAAGTGTGCAAGAAAATTATAAAATAACGTCTTGATTTGAAATCTTAAATCTGTAGAAGTAAAATCTGGAAATTTTACATTGAGTTTCAAGCCATTTTCATGATCAGTGCGCCTTCTACATCCTCAAGAAGTGAAGTCGGTTTATATGGAGGCATTACCAAATGGACCGATAGAAACTTAATCCGATACACGTTTTTGTGAGTCTAAAATACCAGAATATTTACAATTTCAGGCAAATCGGATAAAAACTACGGTTTCTACAAACCCAAGGAGTTAATCGGGAGATCTTTCTTATGGGGGCTATACTAAAATATGGACCGATACTCACCGTTTTCGGCACACTTCTTTATGGCCCGAAAATACCTCTAGATTTCCAATTTCAGGCAAATTGGATAAAAACTTCAGATTCTAGAAGCCCAAGAAGTAAAATCGGGATATCGGTCTATATGGGGGTTATACCAAACCTTAAACCGATACTCACCATTTGTGGCACACCTCTTTATAGTCCTAAAATACCTATAAATTTCCAATTTCAGGCAAATTGTATATAAACTACGTATTCTAGAAGCCCAAGAAGTAAAATCGTGAATTCGGTCTATATGGGGGCTATACCAAAATATGGACCGATACTCACCATTTTCGTCACACCTCTTTATGGTCCTAAAATACCTCTAGATTTCTAATTTTGGACAAATTGGATAAAAACTACGATTTCTATAAGCCCAAGACCCCAAATCGGGAGGTCGTTTTATATGGGGACCATACCAAAACATAGGCCGATACTCACAATTTTTGGCACACGTATTTGTGGTCCTACAATACCTCTAGATTTCCAATTTCAGGTAAATTGAATAAAAACTGCGGTTTCTATAAGCCCAAGAAGTAAAATCGGGAGATCGGTCTATATGGGGGCTATACCAAAATATGGACCGATACTCACAATTTTTGGCAGACGTATTTGTGGTCCTACAATACCTCTAAATTTCCAATTTCAAGTAAATTGAATAAAAACTGCGGTTTCTATAAGCCCAAGAAGTAAAATCGGGAGATCGGTCTATATGGGGGCTATACCAAAACATGGACCGATACTCACCATTTTTGGCACACCTCTTTATGGTCATAAAATACCTCTAGATTTCAAATTTCAGGCAAATTGGATAAAAACTACGATTTCTATAAGCCCAAGACCCCAAATCGGGAGGTCGGTTTATATGGGGACTATATCAAAACCTGGACCGATGTAGCCCATCTTCGAACTTGACCTGCCTGCAGACAAAAGACGAGTTAGTGCAAAATTTCAGCACGATTGCTTCATTATTGAAGACTGTAGCGTGATTACAACAGACAGACAGATAGACAGACAGACAGACAGACAGACGGACAGACGGACATCGTTATATCGTCTTAGAATTTCTCCCTGATCAAGAATATATATACTTTATATAGTCGGAAATCGATATTTCGATGTGTTACAAACGGAATGACAAACTTATTATACCCCCATCACCATTCTATGGTGGTGGGTATAAAAATCATCCGATAGGATT
Source organism: Haematobia irritans (assembly GCF_050003625.1). Lineage (NCBI taxonomy): Eukaryota > Metazoa > Arthropoda > Insecta > Diptera > Muscidae > Haematobia > Haematobia irritans. Next base: position 191,023,181 of record NC_134397.1, on the reverse strand, counting down.
GAAATTTAGTACGTGGTGTTAGTATATACGTAAGGTTAGGTTAGGTGGCAGCCCGATGTTTCAGGCTCACTTAGACTATTCAGTCCATTGTGATACCACAGTGGTAGACTTCTCTCTTATCACTGAGTGCTCCCCGATTCCATGTTAAGCTCAATGACAAGGGACCTCCTTTTTATAGCCGAGCCCGAACTGTGTTCCACATTGCAGTGAAACCACTTAGAGAAGCTTTGAAACACTCAGACATGTCACCAGCATTACTAAGGTGGGATAATCCACCTCTGAAAAACTTGTTGGTATTCGGTCGAAGCAGAAATCGAACCCACGACCTTTTGTATGCAAGGCGGGCATGCTAGACATTGCACCCCGGGCATGTAAACCATTGCACCATATACTAACGGTCTCTAAGAACCATGCAGGAATTGCTCCATATCAGTCCATAATTATATAGCCCCCATATAAACCGATCCCCAGATTTGACCTCCGGTGCTTATCGGAGAAACAAAATTCTTCCGATCTGGTTGAAATTTATAACGTGGTGTTAGTATATGATATTTAACAACCATGCCAAAAGTGGTCCATATCGGTCCATAAACATATATAGCCCCCAAATAAACCGATCCCAAGATTTGGTTTTGGAGCCTCTTGGAGGAGCAAATTTCATCCGAGTCAGTTGAAATTTGGTACATTGTGCTAGTATATGGCCTTTAACAACCATGCCTAAATAGGTCCATATCGGTCTATAGTTATATATAGCCCTCAGATAAATCGATCCCCAATCACACAAAAATTAGTCCATATCAAGCTCATAATTGTATATAGTCCCCATTTAAGCGACCCTCATATTCAATTCTGGCTCTCTAAGTACCGTGCACAAGTCGATATCGATTCATAATTATTTGTAGACTTATCTATACATACCTTTTTTGTCTAATATATACCACGTATGGACTAACTTAAAGTTCAGACCACGATGTTAAGAAGTTTTAAGATACCTTACCATCTGTAAGTATTACCACAACCAAAGTAATTCGATTGTGGATGACGGTCTTTTGTAGAAGTTTCTACGCAATACTACTCGTTTTCTTTTTGATACCTCCAATATAGGATGGGGACTACATTTAATTTGTAGTTTAGTGTGTAACGCATCGAAATATTGGTCTCAGACCCAATAAAGTCGTAGTGAAATGCTGAACCGATCTATCGAAACTCTTCCATGAGTAGAATTTCTCTAAAAAATAAGTGCTGCGCAATTCTGCTGAATGACTAATAATGCTATAGGGGACAACGATTAAAGAGAAATAAACCACAGGTAACAGAAAAGAGGATTGTTCGCCTGGAACCATTTTATGTTACGAGGGCTTTATCTTCTTTCTTAACCTAAAAACAGCCGCGATCAATTACACCAGTACAGTAAATCCTTATTCACATGAATTTCGAAAATAACTACAAATCCTTTGGATTTGTTTTTTTTTTTCAAAAAGATTTTCTTATTGTCTTATCATGCGAAATATTCTGTGATGGATAGGGTTGACTAATTTAACCCAAAATGCGATATGTTTGAACAAAAAGTCTCTCAGTTTAACAACAGATCAGGAAGGCTCAGCGAAACGGGCGAAACGGGCTTGGCTAGTGGAATATAAAATGGAATATCATCCACCTGAAATATTCAACCATAAGTCTAACCATATGAAAGGAATATTTCTATGTCATATGTTCATGTACGTACATATGATTGATAAACATCTATGTCACATATTGACCAAAACACATCAGTATTACTCTTATGGACATGTGTCCATTGTATTCTAGTATCTGATTTTAAAATTATTAGACACATTCTCCTTTTATCCTCCTATAACAAATGAGAAAAAAGTGTTGAAATAAACTTTTTCTGTCAGAATCCTATTTTGAATTCTAAATAAAAGTAAAAGCCTTATGACTCTTGAACTTTAAAAACTTTAAGGGAAAACAATGAACTAAAACATACGGACTTGCTAGTCTATCCATTGAATTTGATGCGAAAGAAACTTAATGGAAAGTGGACACACAATAAAAAAAATTGTATCTGTAAAAATCAACATATTGGAAAAAACATCGTTTATTCACATTCTCTTTCATTAAGCCTTGAAGCAATGGAAATTCAAAAACATTTTCATTGATTTTATTTTAACATATCCCGATTTGAACATATAATTTGGATAGATTGATATTAGAAACACATTAGTGATTTTAGTTATCCTTACAAATTTTTCTCAAAATTTTATTTCTATAGAAAATGTTGTTAAAAGTTTAGTTCTATAGAAAATTTTGCAAAAATTTTATTTTGATAAGAATTTTCGTCAACATTTTATTTCAATAGAAGTTGTTGTCAAAGTTTTATTTCTATAGAAAATTTCGTCAACATTTTATTTCGATAGAAATTTTTATCTATAGAAAATTTTGTACAAATTTTATCTCTATGGAAAATTGTGTCAAAATTTTATCTTTACAGAAAATTTTATCAAAATTTTATCTCTATAGATTTTTTTTAAATTTTATTTCTATAGAAAATTTTGTCACAATTTTATTTCAATAAATTTTATTCCATCAATATTCTATTTATATACAAAATTTTGTCAAAATTTTATTTCTAAAAAACATTTTGTCAAAATTTTATTTCAATAGAAAATTATGTAAAATGTTTATTTCTATAGAAATTTTTTTCAAAATTTTATTTCTATTGAATTTTTTTTCAAAATTTTATTTCTATAAAAATTTTTTCAAAATTTTATTTTTATAGATTTTTTTTGAAAATTTTGTCACAATTTTATTTCTATACCAAATTTTGTCAAAATTTTGTGTTTATGGAAAATTTTGTCAAAATTTTATTTTTATAGAAAATTTTGTCAAAATTTTATTTATATAGAAAATTTTGTCAAAATTTTATTTATATAGAATATTTTGTCAACATTTTATTTCTACAGAAAATTTTGCCAAAATTTTATTTCTATAGAAAATTTTGCCAAAATTTTATTTCTGTAGAAAATTTTGCCAAAATTTTATTTCTATAGAAAATTTTGTCAAAATTTTATTTCTATAGAAAATTTTGTCACAATTTTATTTCTATACCAAATTTTGCCAAAATTTTGTGTTTATGGAAAATTTTGTCAAAATTTTATTTATATAGAATTTTTTATCAACATTTTATTTCTATAGAAAATTTTGCCAAAATTTTATTTCTATAGAAAATTTTGCCAAAATTTTATTTCTGTAGAAAATTTTATCAAAATTTTATTTCTATAGAAAATTTTGTCAAAATTGTATTTCTATAGAAAATTTTGTCAAAACTTTATTTCTATAGAAAATTTTGTCAAAATTTTATTTCAATAGAAAATTTTGTCAAAATTTTATTTCTATAGAAAATTTTTTTTCTATAGAAAATTTTGTCAAAATTTTATTTCTATAGAAAATTTAGTCAAAATTTTATTTTTATAGAAAATTTTGTCAAAATTTTATTTATATAGAACATTTTGTCAACATTGTATTTCTATAGAAAATTTTGTCAAAACTTTATTTCTATAGAAAATTTTGTCAAAATTTTATTTCAATAGAAAATTTTGTCAAAATTTTATTTCTATAGAAAATTTAGTCAAAATTTTATTTCTATAGAAAATTTAGTCAAAATTTTATTTCTATAGAAAATTTTGTCAAAATTGCATTTTTATACAAAATTTTGTCAAAATTTTATTCCAATAGAAAATTTTGTCAAAATTTTATTTCTATAGAAAATTTTGTCAAAATTTTATTTCTATAGAATATTTTGTCAACATTTTATTTCTATAGAAAATTTTGCCAAAATTTTATTTCTATAGAAAATTTTGCCAAAATTTTATTTCTATAGAAAATTTTGCCAAAAATTTATTTCTGTAGAAAATTTTGCCAAAATTTCATTTCTATAGAAAATTTTGTCAAAATTTTATTTCTATAGAAAATTGTTTCAAAATTTTATTCCTATAGAAAATTTAGTCAAAATTTTAGTTCAATAGAAAATTTTGTCAAAATTATATTTTCATACAAAATTTTGTCAAAATTTTATTTCCATAGAAAATTTTGTCAAAATTTTATTTCAATAGAACATTTTGTCAAAATTTTATTTATATAGAATATTTTGGCAACATTTTATTTCTATAGAAAATTTTGCCAAAATTTTATTTCTATAGAAAATTTTGTCAAAATTTATTTCTGTAGAAAATTTTATAAAATTTTTATTTCTATAGAAAATTTTGTCAAAATTTTATTTCTATAGAAAAGTTTGTCAAAATTTTATTTCTATAGAAAAGTTTGTCAAAATTTTATTTCTATAGAAAATTTTGTCAAAATTTTATTTCTATAGAAAATTTTGTCAATTTTTTTTTCTATAGAAAATTTAGTCAAAATTTTATTTCTATAGAAAATTTTGTAAAAATTGTATTTTTATACAAAATTTTGTCAAAATTGTATTTCCATAGAAAATTTTGTCAAAATTTTATTTCTATGGAATTTTTTTCAAAATTTTATTTCTATAGAAAATTTTTTCCAAAACTTTATTTCTGTAGAAAATTTTGTCAAAACTTTATTTCTATAGAAAATTTTGTCAAAATTTTATTTCAATAGAAAATTTTGTCAAAATTGTATTTCTATAGAAAATTTTGTCAAAACTTTATTTCTATAGAAAATTTTTTCAAAAGTTTATTCCAATAGAAAATTTTGTCAAAATTTTTTTCCTATAGAAAATTTTGTCAAAATTTTATTTATATAGAATATTTTGTCAACATTTTATTTCTATAGAAAATTTTGCCAAAATTTTATTTCTATAGAAAATTTTGCCAAAATTTTATTTCTGTAGAAAATTTTGTCAAAATTTCATTTCTATCGAAAATTTTGTCAAAATTTTATTTCTATAGAAAATTTTGTCAAAATTTTATTTCTATAGAAAATTTTGTCAAAATTTTATTTTTATAGAAAATTTTGTCAAATTTTTTTTCTATAGAAAATTTAGTCAAAGTTTTATTTCTATAGAAAATTTTGTCAAAATTTTATTTCTATAGAAAATTTTGTCAAAATTATATTTTTATATAAAATTTTGTCAAAATTTTATTTCCATAGAAAATTTTGTCAAAATTTTATTTCTATAGAAAATTTTGTCAAAATTTTATTTATATAGAATATTTTGGCAACATTTTATTTCTATAGAAAATTTTGTCAAAATTTCATTTCTATAGAAAATTTTTTCCCAATTTTATTTCTTTAGAAAATGTTGTCCAAATTTTATTTCTATAGAAAATTTTGTCAAAATTTTATTTCTATAGAAAATTTTGTCAAAAATTTATTTCTATATTAAATTTTGTCAAAATTTTATTTCAATAGCAACTTTTGTCAAAATTTTATTTCTATAGCAAATTTTGTCAAAATTTTATTTCTATAGAAAATTTTGCCAAAATTTTATTTCTGTAGAAAATTTTGTCAAAATTTCATTTCTATCGAAAATTTTGTCAAAATTTTATTTCTATAGAAAATTTTGTCAAAATTTTATTTTTATAGAAAATTTTGTCAAATTTTTTTTCTATAGAAAATTTAGTCAAAGTTTTATTTCTATAGAAAATTTTGTCAAAATTTTATTTCTATAGAAAATTTTGTCAAAATTTTAGTTCAATAGAAAATTTTGTCAAAATTATATTTTTATACAAAATTTTGTCAAAATTTTATTTCCATTGAAAATTTTGTCAAAATTTTATTTCTATAGAAAATTTTGTCAAAATTTTATTTATATAGAATATTTTGGCAACATCTTATTTTTATAGAAAATTTTGTCAAAATCTCATTTCTATAGAAAATTTTTTCCAAATTTTATTTCTTTAGAAAATTTTGTCAAAATTTTATTTCTATAGAAAATTTTGTCAAAATTTTTTTCCTATAGAAAATTTTGTCAAAATTTTATTTATATAGAATATTTTGTCAACATTTTATTTCTATAGAAAATTTTGCCAAAATTTTATTTCTATAGAAAATTTTGCCAAAATTTTATTTCTGTAGAAAATTTTGTCAAAATTTCATTTCTATCGAAAATTTTGTCAAAATTTTATTTCTATAGAAAATTTTGTCAAAATTTTATTTCTATAGAAAATTTTGTCAAAATTTTATTTTTATAGAAAATTTTGTCAAATTTTTTTTCTATAGAAAATTTAGTCAAAGTTTTATTTCTATAGAAAATTTTGTCAAAATTTTATTTCTATAGAAAATTTTGTCAAAATTTTAGTTCAATAGAAAATTTTGTCAAAATTATATTTTTATATAAAATTTTGTCAAAATTTTATTTCCATAGAAAATTTTGTCAAAATTTTATTTCTATAGAAAATTTTGTCAAAATTTTATTTATATAGAATATTTTGGCAACATTTTATTTCTATAGAAAATTTTGTCAAAAATTCATTTCTATAGAAAATTTTTTCCCAATTTTATTTCTTTAGAAAATGTTGTCAAAATTTTATTTCTATAGAAAATTTTGTCAAAATTTTATTTCTATAGAAAATTTTGTCAAAAATTTATTTCTATATTAAATTTTGTCAAAATTTTATTTCAATAGCAACTTTTGTCAAAATTTTATTTCTATAGCAAATTTTGTCAAAATTTTATTTCTATAGAAAATTTTGCCAAAATTTTATTTCTGTAGAAAATTTTGTCAAAATTTCATTTCTATCGAAAATTTTGTCAAAATTTTATTTCTATAGAAAATTTTGTCAAAATTTTATTTTTATAGAAAATTTTGTCAATTTTTTTTTCTATAGAAAATTTAGTCAAAGTTTTATTTCTATAGAAAATTTTGTCAAAATTTTATTTCTATAGAAAATTTTGTCAAAATTTTAGTTCAATAGAAAATTTTGTCAAAATTATATTTTTATACAAAATTTTGTCAAAATTTTATTTCCATTGAAAATTTTGTCAAAATTTTATTTCTATAGAAAATTTTGTCAAAATTTTATTTATATAGAATATTTTGGCAACATCTTATTTTTATAGAAAATTTTGTCAAAATCTCATTTCTATAGAAAATTTTTTCCAAATTTTATTTCTTTAGAAAATTTTGTCAAAATTTTATTTCTATAGAAAATTTTGTCAAAATTTTATTTCTATAGAAAATTTTGTCAAATTTTTTTTTTTCTATAGAAAATTTAGTCAAAATTTTATTTCTATAGAAAATTTTGTAAAAATTGTATTTTTATACAAAATTTTGTCAAAATTTTATTTCCATAGAAAATTTTGTCAAAATTTTATTTCTATGGAATTTTTTTCAAAATTTTATTTCTATAGAAAATTTTTTCCAAATTTTATTTCTATAGAAAATTTTGTCAAAATTTTATTTCTATAGAAAATTTTGTCAAAATTTTATTTTTATAGAAAATTTTGTCAAAATTTAATTTTTATAGAAAATTTTGTCAACATTTTATTTCTATAGATAATTTTGTCAAAATGCTATTTCTGTAAATTTTTTTTTTCAAAATTTTATTTCCATAATTTTATTCCACCAATATTTTATTTCTATAGAAATTTTTTCAAAAGTTTTATTTCTATAGAAAATTTTGTCAAAATTTTATTTCTATAGAAAATTTTGTCAAAATTTCACTTTTATTAAAAAATGTTGTCAAAATTTTATTTCTATAGAAAATTTTGTTTAAATTTTATTTCTATAGTAAATTTTGTCAATATTTTATTTTAATAAATTTTATTCCATCAATATTTTATTTCTATAGAAAATTTTGAAAAAATTTTATTTCTATAGAAAAATTTGTCACAATTTTATTTCATTCGTTTTTTTTTTTTTGTTATTGTTGGTTTTGTTTGGTTTGTTATTGTTGGTTTTGAATGTTTGTCAAATTTATTTGGGCAAAACCCTATAGACTGCAAGATGGTTGGATGGACGCACGTTTCGGAATTATCACATTCCTCATCAGCATCCTCTACTTGCAGCAAAACTAATAACCAATTATCAGAATAATTTCAGGCAGTTCATTAAACCCAACAATGAACGACACTTGAACCTTCCGAAAAAAGGTTTTACATGATAGCCGGCTTATGCCGAAATAAATTCGTACAAACATATCTCTTTTGTGTCTATGAAAAATTTTGTAAAAATTTTATTTCTAAAGAAAATTTTGTCAAAATTTTATTTCTAAAGAAAATTTTATCAAAATGTTATTTCTATAAAAAATATTGTCAAAATTTTATTTCTATGGAGAATTATTTCAAAACTTTTTTTCTATAGAAATTTTTGTCAAAATTTTATTTCCATAGAAAATTGAAGTACCTCTTAGTTGGAGAGAAATATGTTGAAAAATCTACCCAAACATCAAGAATTCTAACAAAAAGTAAAAAATTTGCAATTTTGGTGGAATTTTACCAACTGTTGTTACCGTGGGTCTAAGGGCAAAATATCGATGTTTTACAAACGAAAAGACAAAGTTAGTATATGCCCTCTTCCTATGGTGGAGGTTATAAAAATATGTTTTTGTTGCAATATTCAAATTTGTCTATCACCGCTTATTAAGTAAGTTTGGTGTGAGAAATCACAAAGCTTTGAACCACTTTATTCCTCTAGTACTTTTTGTATTAACTCAACAACTTTTCTGGAAGAATAAATAAATAAAAGCATTCATAAAACTTATACTTTATGGAAATTGTAAATTTATTTAGCTAAAATATTTATTTCATTAAACCATTACATTGTGCTGAGAAATCCTTGTAGGATTTTCCCCGTTATTCTTATGCCAATCATATCTTTGAATAATATACCATAGAATTAAATTTTGATGGTGGTCCACATGAGTGCCACCACTAACTACTCAACACTATAGAACCCCATCATCGCCATATTTTAGTTGATGTTATTGGTCGAATGAATAATCAACCATACGTAACATTCACGTGCCATCATAAACCTCCTTGACAACAAACGTTGGCCTTTGGGGGGCTGCCAACCAAGTCCCATCACGCAATCCCTTTTACCTTTACTTCAAAACTCCTTGAAATTTTTGATTGTACACATATACAAAAGATTGTTTAAATTTTGTTTTTCTAATAATTATTATATGAAATCATAACAAGGCCAAATTCTTTTAAACTTAAGTGGCTTACAGTTGCTTATGCCAAAGAAAATTAACTAAAAGGAATTTCAAAGGGTAGCTTATTTTTTGAAGTTATTTTTGAATGTCCACTTCTTTGTTGGCAAGGGTTTCCTCTGTAGGAAATTTTGTTGGCACTTTTAACAATTCAACTGTAACAACAAGAAAAGTTGTCGGTGGCCTGGAGCTGTAGAAAAGCCAACAAAAATATCCCGAAGGACTTGAATGGCAAAATTTATTTTATACCTTAAGGATTTGAAGAAATTAAAGTAATCATTGTGTTATTTTCATGGATACGAAAAAAAGTACCGCCTGACGAGGGTAGGGAGAGAAATTAGTGAAAAAAAAAACAAGAACTAAGTACGATGGATGTTACGTAGCACTGCACTGTGATTAAAACAAAAAATCTTAGTTTTATTTTAAAACGTACCCTATATTAGATCTCAACATACGCTTCTTACATTTCTGTTAAGAAATTGAAAAAAATCGCAGTTTACTTTTTCAAAATTTGAAAAAATTCCTGAAAGCCTATTTGTGGTTCTGATTGCAATCCATATGAGAGAACGATACTCGAGTAGTAATGGCTACCGTGGAAATTTCAGACCAAGACGACTAATTGTTTTTTTTTATACCCTCCACCATAGGATGGGGGGTATATTAACTTTGTCATTACGTTTGTAACACCTCGAAATATTGCTCTAAGACCCCATAAAGTGTATATATTCTGGGTCGTGGTGAAATTCTGAGTCGATCTAGGTATGTCCGTCCGTCCGTATGTCTGTTGAAATCAAGCAAAACTTTCGAACGAAACAAGCTATCGACTTCAAACTTGGCACAAGTAGTTGATTGTGATGTAGGGCGGATGGTATTGCAAATGGGCCATATCAGTCCACTTTTACGTATAGCCCCCATATAAACCGATCCCCAGATTTGGTTTGCGGATCCTCTAACAGAAGCAAATTTCATTCGATCCGGTTGAAATTTGGTACGTGGTGTTAGTATATGGTCTCTAACAACCGTGCAAAAATTGGTCCATATGGGTCATTATTCATATATAGCGCCCATATAAACCGATCCCCAGATTTGTCCTCCGGAGCCTCTTGGAGGAGCAAAATTCATCCGATCCGATTGAAATTTGGAACGTGGTGCAATTATGTAGTCTCTAATAAACACGCAAGAATTGGTCCATATCAGTCCATAATTATATATAGCCCCCATATAAATCGATCCCCAGATTTGACCTCCGGATCCTCTTGGAGGAGCAAAATTCATCCGATTCGGTTTAAATTTGGAACGTGGTGTTAGTACACTGAAAAAAAAGCATACTCGGTTCCAAAGATTTTGTCTTTACTTTAAAAAATTTGGTATTGATTCCGAGCCAAAGAAGCGGAGAATACAAGTAAGGATACTTTTAAGACACAATTCTTTTTTAAATTTGGGTTTTATGTACTTGCTTCTAGGAAGCAAATTTTAATTTTTCGCTTTCTCATCTTTTTTTCTTCATATGCTATCAAAGTCCTTTAAAAACGAGTTACCGGCAACTTTATTTTCCAAATTAGGACTCGACTTCCAGTAGAAATTATGCTATGTTTGAAGTAAAAAACTTCTTTAAAATAAAGTTTTGAAAAATATGTCCTATATTTGAACGATTTTTTGCTTTGTAGTCAAGATGCAAAAAGACAACAAATTTAAAGACAATTTCATTAAATTTAAAGAATTTTTCTGAATTATTAAAGTCAAGTTGACCTTAGCCTAAAAATTTTTTCTTTCATGTTAAGATACCCATTTTTAAGTCAAATCACTTAATTAGAAGGACAATACGACTTCATTGAAAAGTTTATAGACTTTTGGACAAGGAAAATAAATTTATTTTAGAGAAATGCGTCTTCTATGCTAAGCAAAATTTGTATTCGTATTTTAAAGACATGAAATCTTTGACCTCACGACAATATTTTTTTCAGTGTATATGACCGGTTATTAGCGGCCAATATTTGTCCATATCGGTCTATAGTTATATATAGCCGATCCTCAATCACACAAAAATTGGTCCATATCGGTTCATAATCATGGTTGCCACTCGAGCCAAAAATAATCTACCAAATTTTTATTTCTATAGAAAATTTTGTCAAAATTTTATTTTTTATAGAAAATTTTTTCAAAATTGTATTTTTATAGAAAATTTTGGCAAAATTTTATTTCTATACAAAATGTTTTCAAATTTTTTATTCTATTGAAAATTTTGTCAAAATTTTATTTCTATAGAAAAATTTGTCAAAATTTTATTTCTATAGAAAATTTTGTCAAAATTTTATTTCTATAGAAAATTTTGTCAAAATTTTATTTCTATAGAAAAATTTGTCAAAATTTTATTTCTATAGAAAATTTTGTCAAAATTTTATTTCTATAGAAAATTTTGTCAAAATTTTATTTCTATAGAAAATTTTGTGAAAAATTTTATTTCTATAGAAAATTTTGTGAAAAATTTTATTTCTATAGAAAATTTTGTCAAAATTATATTTTTATAGAAAATTTTGTAAAAATTTTATTTCTATAGAAAATTTTGCCAAAATTTTATTTCTATAGAAATTTTTGTCAAAATTTTATTTCTATAGAAAATTTTGTCAAACTATTATATACGTATTTAATCGGCCTTTTTTAGTTTAATATATACCACGTATGGACTACCATGCAATTTAGAAGATGGTGTTAGGAAGTTTTAAGATACCTTGCCATCGGCAAGTGTATGACAAGTCCATGTTAAATTCATCACTTTTGTGCCAATTTTGCACCACTTTCGGATCCAAAAAAATATTATCACTAACGTTTTGCGAATCTCTTTTTGCTAGGTATATATAGCCCCCTTATAAAGTGATCCCCAGATTTCCTCATGGAAGAGCAAATTGAAATTTGGTACATGATGTTAGTACGAATATATGCCCTCTAAAAAGCGTGTAGAAATTTGGCCACACAGACAATTTTATATAGATCCGATATAAACCGACCCCAAAGATTGAACTTTGGAAGCCTCAAGAAGGCTCAATTTTCATCGGGTACTGATGAAATTTGGCCTTCTAATTACCATGCAAAAAGTAGTTCATATCGGCATACAATTATGCTGCCTTTTTTATTTAACATAGCCTTAAAAGCTCTACAATTCTTTGCATCACAATATTCTCTGAGTATATAAGCGAACATATGGTGAAGCTCTCATTTCCACCAAACCATTGCTTGATTATCCCAACTGATCATATAACTCTGATTAGATGTAATGTTTAAGGTAATTTTTTTAAAAGTTTCTTTGTCTAAGTCTGCATCAAATTAGGGTTGTTCATTTTCTTTTGTTCTTCATCGTTGGCTGTTGCTTGTTTATTTGTATAGCAAAGTTTTTTGCTGGTCTCATTTTTATTTTGATTTTTATCATAATGTTAATTATGATGACTTTATTTTCTCCCCTTTTTGTTTTTGTTGTTTTGCACAATAGCTATAACAACAAACACCAAGGAGGAACAAAAAACTTTATCGATTTAGCTTTTTCCCATTCATATTTTCTACCCGCCCCTTTTCACCACTATATACTCCACCTCCTACATCTATCATGTATGACATCGACAACGCTGTTGAGAAGAAGTCGTGTGAAAATTGGGAGGTACAGTGAATTTCTTCTAAAGCATTTCCCAAAAAAAAAAAAAAAATAGTTTCTAAGACAAAATACAAAAGTTATTAGTTTGCCACCAAAGAAACGGGGAGACAGTGCCTTAATATATGCGTTTGGTGGGCCATTAAGATTGTGTAGGTGTAACCAACCACATTCTTAATTGTTCCTTTGTAAGATTGAGTGGTCTTTTGTGTGTTAATTACCCTCAATCAGAAATTAATATGTATGCGATTTAAAGATGTCTCCCATTTAATGTAACCAAAACTATGACTATTTAGTCATTTATTATCAGAAAGAATGAAATGGAAGAACAACCCAAAATGAAAATTCGCGATATCAATAATTTATACATTCTTTTCAAAATGATTTTTCTATAGCAAATTTTGTCAAAATTTTATTTCTATAGAAAATTTTGTCAAAATTGTATTTCTATAGACAATTTTATCAAAATTTTATTTCTATAGAATTTTTGTCAAAATTTTATTTCCATAGAAATTTTTGTCAAAATTTTATTTCTTTAGAAAATTTTGCCAAAATTTTATTTCTATAGAAAATTTAGTAAAAATTTTATTTCTATAGAAAATTTTGTCAAAATTGTATTTCTATGGCAAATTTTGTCAAAATTTTATTTCTATAGAAATTTTTGTCAAAATTTTATTTCTGTAGAAATTTTTGTTAAAATTTTATTTTTATAGAAAATTTTGTCAAAATTTTATTTTTATAGAAAATTTTGTCAAAATTTTATTTGTATAGAAAATGTTGTCAAAATTTTATTTCTTTTGAAAATTTTGCCAAAATTATATTTCTATAGAAAATTTTGTCAAAATTTTATTTCTATAGAAAATTTCGCCAAAATTTTATTTCTATAGAAAATTTCGCCAAAATTTTATTTTTATAGAAAATTTTGTTTCTGTAGAAAATTTGTCAAAATTTTATTTCTAGAAAATTTGTCAAAATTTTATTTCTAGAAAATTTTCTCACAATTTTATTTCTATAGAAAATTTTGTCAAAATTTTATTTCTATAGACAATTTTTTTTCTGTTGAAAATTTTGTCAAAATTTTATTTCTATAGAAAATGTTGTCAAAATCTTATCTCTATAGAAAATTTTGTTAAAATTTTATTTCTATAGGAAATTTTGTTAAAATTTTATTTCGTTATTGTTGTTTTTGATCTCAGCTTAAAGTCATGCATTGACTAAACTACAAGTGTAGCTTAACCAACAGAGGAAAAGTATGCTTGTCAAATTTATTTGGGCAAAGCCCTATAGACTGCAAGATGGTTGGATGTACAGCTGTTTCGGAATTACCACATTCCTCATCAGCATCCTCTACTTGCAGCAAAACATCGACCAATTATCAGAATAAATTCGGGTAATTCACTCAACCCAAAGTGAACTACACTTGAACCTTCCGAAAAAGGGTTTGATAGTCGGCTACTGCCTAAACAAATTTGCAAGCATATCTCATTTCCTTTGCCAAACTCAAATCATCGATTTGAATATAGTTGGCTGGGATAGTTTTTGAGCGTGCTTCCTCTATCTTCATTCGTTTTGTTTGTTATTGTTGGCTTCTCTTCAATCGTTATTGTTGTTTTTGATCTCAGCTTAAAGCCATGCATTGACTAAACTACAAGTGTAGCTTAACCAACAGAGGAAAAGTATGCTTGTATAGCATATAGGGCTTTGCCCAAATAAATTTGACAAGCATACTTTTCCTCTGTTGGTTAAGCTACACTTGTAGTTTGGTCAATGCATGGCTTTAAGCTGAGATCAAAAACAACAATAACGATTGAAGAGAAGCAAACAATAACAAACAAAACGAAAATTTTATTTCTATAAAACATTTTGTCAAAATTTAATTTCTATACAAAATGTTGTCAACATTTTATTCCTTCAGAAAATTTATTTATATAGAATTTTTTTTCAAAAGTTTATTCGTATAGAAAATTTTGTCAAATTTTTATTCTTATAGAAAATTATGTCAAAATTGTATTTTTATAGAAAATTTTGTTAAAATTGTATTTCTATAGAAAATTTTGTCAAAATTTTATTTCTATTGACAATGTTGTCAAAATTTTATGTCTTCAGGAAATTTTGCCAAAATTTTATTCTCATAGAATATTTTGTAAAAATTTTATTTGTATAGAAAATTATATCAAAATTTGGTTTTATAGAAAAATTTGTCAAAATTGAATTTCTATAAAAATTTTGTCAAAATTTTATTTCAACAGAAATTTTTATTTCTTTATAAAATTTTGTCAAAATTTTATTTCTTTATAAAATTTTGTCAAAATTTTATTTCTTTATAAAATTTTGTCAAAATTTTATTTCTTTAGGAAATTTTGTTAAAATTGCATTTCTTCAGAAAATTTTGTCAAAATTTTATTTCCATAGAAAGTTTTTTTAAAATTTTATATAGAACATTTTGTCAAAATTGTATTTGTGTAGAAAATTTTGTCAAATTTTTATTTGTATAGAATACTATGTCAAAATTGTATTTCTATAGAAAATTTTGTCATAATTTAATTTCTATAGAAAATTTCCTCAAAATGTTGTTTCTATAGAGAATTTTCTCAAAATTTTATTTCTATAGAAAATAATGTCAACATTTTATTTCTTCACAAAATTTTATCAAAATTTTATTTGTATAGAAAATTTTTTCAAAGTTTTATTTGTATAAAAAATTTTGTCAAAATTTTATTTTTATTGAAAATATTGTCAAAATTTTATTTCTATAGAAAATTTTGTCAGAATTTTAATTCTATAGAAAATTTCGCCAACAATTTTATTTCAATAGAAAATTCGGTCAAATTTTTTTTTTGTCTCAAGAATATTTTTTTTTTAATTGCATTTCTATACACAATTTTGTTAAAATTTGATTTGTATAGAATTTTTTTTTAAAAATTTGATTTGTGTAGAAAATTTTGTCTAAATTTTATTTCTATAGAATTTTTTTTCAAAATTTAACTCTATAGAAAATGTTGCCAAAATCTTATTTCTATAGTAAATTTTGTCAAAATTTTATTTATATAGAAAATGTTGTCAAAATTTTATTTCTATAGAAATTTTTTTCAAAACTTTATTTTTATAAAAAATTTTGTCAAAATTTTACTTCTATAAAAAACTTTGCCAACATTTTATTTCTATGGAAAATTTTGTCAGAATTTTACTTCTATAAAAAATTTCGCCAAAAATTTTATTTCAATAGGAAATTCTGTCAAAATTTTATTTCTTAAGAAAATTTTGTCAAAATTTTATTTCTATAGAAAATTTTGTCAATAGTTTATTTCTATAGAAATTTTGATAAACATTTTATTTCTACCGAAAATTTTGTCAAAATTTTATTTCTATAAAAAATTTTATCAAAACGCTCTTTCTATACAAAAATCAAATATCAAAATTTTATTTCTATAGAAAATTTTGTCAAAATTTTCATTCTTTAGAAAATTTTGTTTAAAAATTTTATTTCAATAGAAAATTTTGTCAGAATTCTTTTTCTATAGAAATTTTTGTAAAATTTTATTGCTATAGAAAAGTTTGTCAATTTTTTTCAAAATTTTTTTCTATAGATTTTTTTTTTAAATTTCATTTCTATAGAAAATTTTTTTGATCCAAGTAGATTTTTAATTGAATATTTTTTAAAATTGAATTAAAATTATAATTGGAAACATTTTTCTGATATTTTTTCTGTGTATATTTAGTACTATACAATATTATATGGTGTCAACTTTGAGTAAGATCTCTTAATAGATCAGAGTTTTATAGCCAAATTGGGCGATACATACATATGGCAGCTATATCTACGTCTTGTAGCTATATTGATTTGTAATTTAGACTTAACAAATAAGAAAGTCTAAAGTCGGGCGGGGCCGACTATATTATACCCTGCACACTTTGTAGATCTAAATTTTCGATACCATATTACATCCGTCAAATGTGGTGGGTGCTATATATAAAGGTTTGTCCCAAATACATACATTTAAATATCACTCGATCTGGACAGAATTAGATACACTTCTACAAAATCTATAGACTCAAAATTTAAGTCGGCTAATGCACTAGGGTGGAACACAATGTTAGTAAAAACAAGTATATACGGCCGTAAGTTCGGCCAGGCCGAAGCTTATGTACCCTCCATCATGGATTTCGTAGAAACTTCTTCTAAACACTGCCATCCAGAATCGAATTACTTAAGTTGCGGTAACTCTTGCCGATGGCAAGGTATCTTAAAACCTCCTAAGACCATATTCTAAATTGTATGTAAGTCCATACGTGGTATATATTAAATCAAAAAAGATCGATCCAATACGTATATAATTCAGTTTGAAAAAGTAGACATAAAATTTTGACAAAATTTTCTACAGAAATAAAATTTTAACAAAATTTTCTATAGAAATAAAATTTTCACAAAATTTTCTATAGAAATAAAAATTTTGACAAAATTTGCTATAGAAAGAAAATTTTGACAAAAATTTCTACGGAAATAAAATTTTAACAAAATTTTCTATAGAAATAAACTTTTGACAAAATTTTCTATAGAAATAAAATCTTGGTAGATTATTTTTGGCTCGAGTGGCAACCATGATTATGAACCGAATAAAATTTGAACAAATTTTTCTATAGAAATAAAATTTTCACAAAATTTTCTATAGAAATAAAATTTTGACAAAATTTTCTATAGAAATAAAATTTTGACAATGATGAAAATTTTATTATGAACCGAATAAAAATTTAACAAAATTTTATCTATAAATAAAATTTTGGTAGATTATTTTTGGCTCTAGTGGCAACCATGATTATGAACCGATATGGACCTATTTTTGTGTGATTGGACCAATTTTGGTATGATTGTTAGAGACCATATACTAACACCACGTTCCTAATTTGAACAGGATCGGATGAATTTTGCTCCTCCAAGAGGCAACGGAGGTCAAATCTGGAGAACGTTTTATATGGGGGCTATATATAATTATGGACCGATATGGACCAATTCTGGCACGGTTGTTAAAGATCATATACTAACACCATATTCCAAATTACAACCGGATTGGATGAAATTTGCTTCTCTTGGAGACTTCGCAAGCCAAATCTGGGGATCGGTTTATATGGGGGCTATACATAATTATGAACCGATGTGGACCAATTTTTGCATGGTTGTTAGAGACCATATACCAATACCATGTACCAAATTTCAGCCGGATCGGATGCAATTTGCTTCTCTTTGAGGCTCCGCAAGGCAAATCTGGGGATCGGTTTATATGGGGGCTATATATAATTATGGACCGATGTGGACCAATTTTTGCATGATTATTAGAGACCATATAACAACACCATGTACCAAATTTCAGCCGGATCGAATGAAATATGATTCTCTTAGAGGCTCCACAAGCCAAATCTGGGGATCGGTTTATATGGGGGCTATATATAATTATGGACCGATATGGACCAATTTTTGCATGGTTGTTAGAGACCATATACCAACACCATGTACCAAATTTCAGCCGGATCGGATGAAATTTGCTTCTCTTTTAGGCTCCGCAAGCCAAATCTGGGGATCCGTTTATATGGGGGCTATATATAATTATGGACCGATGTGGACCAATTTTTGCGTGGTTGTTAGAGACTATATACCAACACCATGTACCAAATTTCAGCCGGATCGGATGAAATATGCGTCTGTTAGAAGCCCCACAAGCCAAATCTGAGAGTCCCTTTATATGGGGGCTATACGTAAAAGTGGACCGATATGGCCCATTTTCAATACCATCCGACCTACATCGATAACAACTACTTGTGCCAAGTTTCAAGTCGATAGCTTGTTTCGTTCGGAAGTTAGCGTGATTTCAACAGACGGACGGACGGACGGACGGACATGCTTAGATCGACTCAGAATTTCACCACGACCCAGAATATATATACTTTATGGGGTCTTAGAGCAATATTTCGATGTGTTACGAACGGAATGACAAAGTTAATATACCCCCATCCTATGATGGAGGGTATAAAAATGTGGGAAACATTTAAATCTGAAGCAATATTACGGAAACTTCGAAAAAGTTTATTTATGATTTATCGCTCGATATATATGTATTAGAAGTTTAGGAAAATTAGAGTCATTTTTACAACTTTTCGACTAAGCAGAGGCGATTTTACAAGGAAATTGTTGGTATTTTGACCATTTTTGTCGAAATCAGAAAAACATATATATGGGAGCTATATCTAAATCTGAACCGATTTCAACCAAATTTGGCACGCATAGCAACAATGCTAATTCTACTCTCTGTGCAAAATTTCAACTAAATCGGAGTTAAAAATTGGCCTCCGTGGTCATATGAGTGTAAATCGGGCGAAAGCTATATATGGCAGATATATCTAAATCTGAACCGATTTCTATCAAATTTGGCACGCATAGCTACAATACTAATTCTACTCCCTGTGCAAAATTTCAACTAAATCGGAGCAAAAAATTGGCCTCTGTGGTCATATGAGTGTAAATCGGGCGAAAGCTATATATGGGAGAGGGAGCCACCGTGGTGCAATGGTTAGCATGTCCGCCTTGCATACACAAGTTCGTGGGTTCGATTCCTGCTACGACCGAACACCAAAAAGTTTTTCAGCGGTGGATTATCCCACCTCAGTAATGCTGGTGACATTTCTGAGGGTTTCAAAGCTTCTCTAAGTGGTTTCACTGGAATGTGGAACGCCGTTCGGACTCGGCTATAAAAAGGAGGTCCCTTGTCATTGAGCTTAACATGGAATCGGGCAGCACTCAGTGATAAGAGAGAAGTTCACCACTGTGGTATCACAATGGACTGAATAGTCTAAGTGAGCCTGATACATCGGGCTGCCACATAACCTAACCTAACCTAACCTATATATGGGAGATATATCTAAATCTGAACCGATTTCAACCAAATTTGGTACGCATAGCTATAATGCTAATTCTACTCCCTGTGCAAAATTTCAACTAAATCGGGCAAAAAATTGGCCTCTGTGGTCATATGAGTGTAAATCGGGCGAAAGCTATATATGGGAGATATATCTAAATCTGAACCGATTTCAACCAAATTTGGCACGCATAGCTAAATTGCTAATTCTACTCCCTGTGCAAAATTTCAACTAAATCGGAGTTAAAAATTTGCCGCTGTGGTCATATGAGTGTAAATCGGGCGAAAGCTATATATGGGAGATATATCCAAATCTGAACCGATTTCAACCAAATTTGGCACGCATAGTTACAATGCTAATTCTACTCCCTGTGCAAAATTTCAACTAAATCGGAGCAAAAAATTGGCCTCTGTGGTCATATGAGTGTAAATCGGGCGAAAGCTATATATGGGAGATATATCTAAATCTGAACCGATTTCAACCAAATTTGGCACGCATAGCTATAATGCCAATTCTACTCCCTGTGCAAAATTTCAACTAAATCGGGGCAAAAAATTGGCCTCTGTGGTCATATGAGTGTAAATCGGGCGAAAGCTATATATGGGAGATATATCTAAATCTGAACCGATTTCAACCAAATTTGGCACGCGTAGCTATAATGCTAATTCTACTCCCTGTGCAAAATTTCAACTAAATCGGGGCAAAAAATTGGCCTCTGTGGTCATATGAGTGTAAATCGGGCGAAAGCTATATATGGGAGATATATCCAAATCAGAACCGATTTCAACCAAATTTGGCACGCATAGTTACAATGCTAATTCTACTCCCTGTGCAAAATTTCAACTAAATCGGAGTTAAAAATTTGCCTCTGTGGTCATATGAGTGTAAATCGGGCGAAAGCTATATATGGGAGATATATCCAAATCAGAACCGATTTCAACCAAATTTGGCACGCATAGTTACAATGCTAATTCTACGCCCTGTGCAAAATTTCAACTAAATCGGAGTTAAAAATTGGCCTCTGTGGGCAAATGAGTGTAAATCGGGCGAAAGCTATGTATGGGAGCTATATCTAAATCTGAACCGATTTGGCTGATATTTTGCAAGTTCTTCGAGACCCATAAAATATTCGGATGTACGGAATTTGAGGAAGATCGGTTGATATACACGCAAATTACGACCAGATCGGTGAAAAATATATATGGCAGCTATATCTAAATCTGAACCGATTTTTCTGTCTGTCTGTCTGTCTGTTGATGTATTTTTGTGTGCAAAGTACAGCTCGCAGTTTTAGTCCGATTGTCCTAAAATTTGGTATAGGGTCCTGTTTCGGCCCAAAGACGATCCCTATTGATTTTGGAAAAAATCGGTTCAGATTTAGATATAGCTGCCATATATATTTTTCACCGATCTCGTCATAATTGGCGTGTATATCAACCGATCTTCCTCAAATTCCGTACATCCGAATATTTTATGAGTCTCGAAAAACTTGCAAAATATCAGCAAAATCGGTTCAGATTTAGATATAGCTCCCATATATAGCTTTCGCCCGATTTACACTCATTTTCCCACAGAGGCCAATTTTTTGCTCCGATTTAGTTGAAATTTTGCATAGGGAGTAGAATTAGCGTTGTAACTATGCGTGCCAAATTTGCTTGAAATCGGTTAAGATTTAGATATAGATCCCATATATATGTTTTTCTGATTTCGACAAAAATGGTCAAAATACCATGATTTTCCTTGTTAAATCGCCACTGCTTAGTCGAAAAGTTGTAAAAAAGACTCTAATTTTCCTAAAGTTAGTTATCCTAGAATACTACGTTGACAATGTATACATATATGTTATTTGGTATGGTATAATACCAATATAATATGACAAGTGTGTTTCGTTATTCTAAGATGTGGGATATTAAAGGAAACTTTTTGTCTAGTTATTAATGAGCTTTTAATGTGAAAAACAAAAACTACCATTGAATTATCCCAATTTTCACATTAAGCACTAAAATGGTCTATGATTTGTTTATTTACGATTTCATCCAACATTATTGTCTAGATTATACCTTGATTGTTTTTTTTATGTTTCGTCACTGTGTTGTTTTTTTTTTTGTATGTCCAATCAATTCACATTAATAATCAATTTCCTTTCTGTTATCCGATACGGTTGCCATTCAAGTTGTCAACCCTTTTTGTTGTTATTGTTGTTATTGGTTGCGTATGGTAAAAGTATCCATTTCCGTTTACTTTATTGTTAGCCATTCTAAACCCTTGAAAGTGGCAGTAATCTTAACCTTACCCTTTTTCATTGAACCACAATCCATCCCTTCGTCCGCACGTCCGTCTGTCTGCCCATTATACGTATGCTAAAATCTTTGTGAACTGATTGAGTATATTATGGTGACGCTTTCGATACAACGAAAAGGTAAAATTGGATATTCTTCTTGAAGGTGTTTTAGGGCAATTTGGTGCCATGTCACTAAATGTAAATTATCATAGTTTAAGGTTGAAGGTTTTTGTTTTTGGGTGTGCTTGTTTTTCACCTGTTAACAGAAGCCATTAGATATGTCTACACAAGGAAGAGACTGAAATGTATTAATATTTGATTTGTACGAAAGGGAATGTTTTCATGTTGTACTCAATGTGGCATGCAATAATTAAGATTTTTTTAAGTGTAGAGTAGAAATCTTTTACATGGAATGAAATATTCATTTCCACACTTTAAAAACTTACCATCTTATTTATGAATAATAGAAATATCACTCACCTGAAATGAAAAAAAATGAAGTATATTTTAATTTTATAATATATAATCATCACAAATGAAATTCATTCAGAATATATATTAAAAAAACAAAACAAGTAAGGAGAGTCTACAGTCGGGCGGGGACGACTACATTATAGCCTGCACCACTTTGTAGATCTACATTTTAGTTATCATCTCAAATCCTTCAAGTTTGTGGGGTTTATGTTCCCATACGAATTCTCGTACATTTATTTAAATCTGAGCCGATTTGGGCAAAATTTTAAGTCTTCTTTTTATTGTTTAATAAGAAATTTTAAATTATTTTGTATCAAATAGGTTAAAAAGAAAGTAAGAATTAATAAAATGATACAAATTATTTAAATTTTGTCGAAAAAAATTTTCACCTCAAATTTTTGAAAATATTTGAGGTTAAAACGTTTAAGACAAGCGTTAGAATGCATTAAAAATCATAAAAAAATATAAAAATTATTTATTTGGCAAAATATCAAACAATTTTATAATTCATATCCAAAGCATTGAATTCGGACCACACCTTAAGAAGTGATGCAAATTCAGTGCAACGGCTGT
Organism: Haematobia irritans; assembly: GCF_050003625.1. NCBI lineage: Eukaryota > Metazoa > Arthropoda > Insecta > Diptera > Muscidae > Haematobia > Haematobia irritans. The sequence goes on along the minus strand of NC_134397.1, from coordinate 191,000,176 downwards.
TGAAATGGTGGACATCCGTCCTATGACAAGCCCATGTTAAATTCATCGCTTCTGCGCCAATTTTGCAACACTTCCGGATCCACAAAAAAAAAAAACAATTTCACTACTTTTTTGGCGACGCTTTTTTGCTAGGTGCTTTTGGAAAATTTTACGTAAGTCGAAGTAAAACTGTAGCCTCTGTGGTCATATGAGTGTAAATCGGGCGAAAGATATATATGGAGGCTTAGTTTGAACCAATTTCAACAAAATTTGGCATGCATGAGAAGAGTGCTAATTCTACTCTTTGTGCAAAATTTTACATAAATCGGTTTAAAAGTGTGGCCTCTGTGGTCATTTGAGTATAAATCGGTCGAAAAATATATATGGGAGCTATATCTAAATCTCAACCGATTCCTATTCATTGTACCCCGTATGCAATACTTCAACCTAATTAGGGTAAAACTCTGGCTTCTGGGGCCATATAAGTGCATAGCGGGCGAAGGATATATATGGGAGCTATATCTAAATCAGAATCGACTTCTTCCAAAATCAATAGGGTTCTATTCTGACCCAACGAGTAGTCTTGCGCCAACTTCGATTACAAAAATGTGTTCACAGACAAACGGACATGGCTAGATCGACTCATGAGCACGGTTACCACAGTTGGTAGAATTCTACCAAAAATGGTAGATTTTTTACTGTTTGGTAGAATTCTTGATGTTTTGGAAGATTTTGCAAAATATTCCTCTCCAACTAAGAGGTATTTCACAAACTTTAATAGAAAAAAAATTTTGAGAAAATCCACTTTTAACAAAATTTGCTATAGACATAAAATTTTGGCAAAATTTTCTATAGTAATAAAATGTTGGCAAAATTTTCTGTAGAAATATAGTTTTGAGAAAATTTTCTATAGAAATAAAATTTTGAGAAAATTTTCTTTGGAAATAAAATTTTGGCAAAATTTTCTATAGAAATACAATTTTGGCAGAATGTTCTATAGAAATACAATTTTGGCAAAATTTTCTATAGAAATAAAATTTTGACAAAATTTCCTTTAGAAATAAAATTTTGACAGAATTTTCTATAGAAATAAAATTTTGGCTAAATTTTCTATAGAAATAAAATTTTTTTCATTCGTTTTGTTTTGTTATTATTGGTTTTGTTCTTTAATCATTGTTGTTGTTTTTTGATTTCAGCTTAAATCCATACATTGACTAAACTACAAGTGATATGTTTGTTTCGAATTTATTTCGGCATAAGCCGGCTATCATCGGAAGGTTCAAGTGTGGTTCATTGTTGGGTTTAATGAACTGTCTGAATTTATTCTGATAATTGGTTGATAGTTTTGCTGCAAATAGTGGATGCTGATGAGGAATGTGGTAATTCCGAAACGTGCGTCCATCCAACCATCTTGCAGTCTATAGGGCTTTGCCCAAATAAATTTGACAAACATTCTTTTCCTCTGTTGGTTAAGCTACACTTGTAGTTTAGTCAATGCATGGTTTTAAGCTGAAATCAAAAAAAAAAAAAAAAAAAAAAAAAACAACAACAGAAATAAAATGTTGACAAAATTTCCTATAGAAATACAATTTTGGAAAAAGTTTCTATAGAAATAAAATTTTGACAAAATTTCTTATAGAAATAAAATTTTGGCAAAATTTTCTATTAAAATACAATTTTGAGAAAATGTCCTACAGAAATAAAATGTTGACAAAATTTCCTGTAGAAATACAATTTTGGAAAAATCTTCTATAAAAATAAAATTTTGTCAAAATTTTCTATAGAAATAAAATTTTGACAAAATTTTCTATAGAAATATAATTTTTGCAAAATTTTCTATAGAAATAAAATTTTGAGAAAATCTTCTATAAAAATAAAATGTTGGCAAAATTTTCTATAGAAATACAATTTTGGCAGAATGTTCTATAGAAATAAAATTTTGGCAAAATTTTCTATAGAAATAATATTTTGACAAAATTTTCTATAGAAATACAATTTTGACAAAATTTTCTACAGAAATAAAATTTTGACAAAATTTTCTATAGAAATTCAACGCCTGCGTTTTTCAAGATTTAATAGAGGAAAAAGATTAATTTTGCTTCGTCATAGCTGTTTGGTCTCTGAGTGGCAATTTTTTATTAACTCCATCCGTCTGTGGAACTCACTTACTTATAATATCCAATGTATAAGTAATGCAGATGCCTTTAAGAAAAATGTTATCTCGTTTTTGAGTAATAATTAAACAAGATTCTTTATCATTTGTTTTATTTTACTCTAAACTGTTTGCTAGCTAGTTTTAATTCTTAAAATTTGTTTTCGTTTTCATGCAATATGTACCCTTATTTTTATGCAATATGTACTTTTATTTATAACTTTCTTTTATTTGTTATAAAATTTTCGTTCAATTTTTTGTTTTTGTTTCTCTTTTTCATATTTTCAATTTTAATATTCTTTATCCATTATCTGTAATTATAAATTTTATAAATCTTATTTTAATTGTTGTTATTTTTCTCCTCTTTTTACAATTGTCAAACTTAAATTCTAATAGTGTTTTTTTTTTCAGTCTGTAATCAGTTTTTCAATATAAAATATTAAGGTTATTTGCTTATAGATCTATTTTGATTAATTTTTTAAATTTAAAAAAAAAAAAAAAAATTTTTTTCATGAAACCTAATATTGTAATTATATTATATTTATTTAATTGTACATTATGATTTTAAACTTCTCATGCTGAAATATGAGACTCAAGTGGTCTTGTGCATGGGAAAGCAAATAAATAAAATAAAGAAAGAAAGAAAGAAATACAAATTTGGCAAAATTTTCTATAAAAATAAAATTTTGACAAAATTTCCTATAGAAATACAATTTTGGAAAAATTTTCTATAGAAATAAAATTTTGACAAAATTTTCTATGGAAATAAAGTTTTGGAATATTTTTCTATAGAAATAAAATTTTGGCAAAATTTTCTATAGAAATATAATTGTAGCAAAATTTTCTATAGAAATAAAATTTTTAGAAAATTTTCTTTAGAAATAATATTTTCGCAAAATCTTCTATAGAAATACAATTTCGGCAGAATGTTCTATAGAAGTACAATTTTGGCACAATGTTCTATAGAAATACAATTTTGGAAAAATTTTCTATAGAAGTAAGATTTTGACAAAATTTTCTATAGAAATACAATTTTGGCAAAATTTTCTATAGAAATAAAATTGTGACAAAATTTCCTATAGAAATACAATTTTGGAAAAATGTTCCATAAAAATGAAATTTTGACAAAATTTTCTATAGAAATAAAATGTTGACAAAATTGTCTACAGAAATAAAATGTTGACAAAATGTCCTATAGAAATAAAATTTTGGCAAAATCTTCCATAGAAATAAAATTTTGGCAAAATTTTCTATAGAAATACAATTTTGGCAGAATGTTCTATAGAAATACAATTTTGGAAAAATTTTCTATAGAAATAAAATGTTGACAAAATTTTCTATGGAAATAAAGTTTTGGAAAAATTTTCTATAGAAATAAAATTTTGGCAAAATTTTCTATAGAAATATAATTGTGGCAAAATTTTCTATAGAAATAAAATTTTTAGAAAATTTTCTTTAGAAATAACATTTTGGCAAAATCTTCTATAGAAATAAAATTTTGCCAAAATTTTCTATAGAAATACAATTTTGGCAGAATGTGCTATAGAAAGACAGTTTTGTGCAAAATGTTCTATAGAAATAAAATTTTGACAAAATTTTCTATAGAAATAAAATTTTGACCAAATTTTGTATAGAAATAAAATTTTGACAACATTTTGTATAGAAATGCAATTTTGGCAGAATGTTCTATAGAAATACAATTTTGGCAGAATGTTCTATAGAAATAAAATTTTGGCAAAATTTTCTATAGTAATAAAATTTTGACAAAATTTTGTATAGAAATACAATTTTGACAAAATTTCTATGGAAATAAAATTTTGACAAAATTTTCTATAGAAATACAATTTTGGCAAAATGTTCTATAGAAATAAAATTTTGGCAAAATTTTCTATAGAAACAAAATTTTGGCAAAATTTTCTACTCAATTTTAATAAAAAATTTTGTTAATAAATAGGATGAAGCTTTTTCTATAACTGGGGTATTAAGAATTCGCCTCGGCTGAATTTACAGTTTTATATACTTGTTATCTCTGTCGTTCTCTCTCTATCTCTCTCTTGTTGTTCGCTATTAGCCTTTAGCTTTTCGTGTTTAATTTCCACCCTTTCCTATGACATGACAGAAAACAATTCACTCAGTTATTAAGATTCGGGATAGGAATCTTAATTGTAATTCCTTACAACTCACAACTTTAATCGAGAACAACCCAGCAAACAAATTTGGAAGTTCTTCTTAAGGCACAACTTTAATAGCACTTCCAAAAATGTCCTTTCAAAGATGTTCTTTATTTTAACTACACAGGAAGTTCGTTTTATTCATTTTTTTATAACTCGCTTTTTTTTCATATTTTTAATGGGTAACTTTAACTTTTTTTGTTTCAAAAAGATTAAAAATAGAGTAAGAATTAATAAAATGGAACAAATTATTGAAATTTTGTCGATGAAAATGCTGAATCCAGTGCAGAAATATTGCGAATTTTTGAAAATAGTTGAAGTCAAACGTTTCAGACAATCTTTAGAATTCACTAAAAATCATAAAAAAATTATGAAAATTATTTAATTGGCAAAATATCACAAAATTTTATAATTCACATCAAAAATACTGAATTCAGATCACAGCCTAAAAAGTGATTTATATTCAGTACAAAGTCTGTTGAAATCGTGGACATCCGTTCTATGACAAATCCATGTTAAATTCATCGCTTCTGCGCTAATTTTGCACCACTTCCGTATCCAAAAAGAATATTTTCAATACTTTTTTGGCGGCGCTTTTTTTGCTGGGAACTGCATATGGAATACTTCACTTCCACAAAAACCTATATATGACAAAAAGATCCTTGAATATTATCCATTAGGAATTATTTGACTTCGTAATAAGTGAGTGTGTTAAAACAGCTTCATTCAACATTAGTATAAAAATCAAATTTCCTTTCACTTCAATATATGCATATTATATTAACTAAGATATTTCCGATTTCCTTTCACCTCAATCTTTAAAGTACAATGTACTGGTATGGATTTCATTAAGTTCAAACACCAGACAACGCAATTCAAAGATGAAGGAGTTACATTTTGAATGCCTAATGAATTTTCAAAGGAAGAAAATACGATTGAATAACTCCATAGTCATTCACATACATATGTATAAGCATATGTAGGCATACATAGCAACACACATACATACATATTAATTTCATCAGTAAATCCCATTCGAAGAGTACTATACCATAGAAGGAGAAATACTTTTTAATTAAAAATGATTTCCGGTAGACTACACCTACCTTTTCGCATATTAACACACTTTTGAGAATAACAACAACAACAGCAGCAGCAGAAGTACCAACAACTCCAACATTATCTTTGTGTCCCTTGAGCGGAAGTGGTTCAAATCATACACAATCATTTCACACATTCACAGATTCATACAGGACCCAAAACGATTGGTAGAAATGTGTGTTTGTGTGTTTTCCATTCTTTCATTCATTCATTCACTGACTCATTCATACATTTCAAATGATGTAAAAGATGACCCTGCTGTTATACCTGTATTGTGTGTGTGTGGGTAGGTGGTTGGATGTGTGGTAGGGGGTTATATGATATGGGACGTTAACACTCTGCCCTAATGGATAATAACCCTACTCATAGAAAATGCACAATTCTCTAAATATTTATTTGAATGTTGGAATGAGACATGCCCAACGCACTATTAAGCTCCAAAAGGCCTACTTCTGGGGTTTATTGTGTTAAGTTTCTTTAAAGAGTAGCAAATCTCGGAAAAAAGGTCAAATAGGCAAAAGTTATACAAACTTTGTGCGAGTATCTCGATTGAATTATAATTGAGTATGCCTGTAGTTGTATGTTTTTTTGTGTATATGAGTGTTGTTGTGCTGTTGTTATTGGTGATGTCTGTGAATAGATATACCGGAGTAAAGGCATATGAATAGAAATATGCTGATTACTGTAAAAGGATACGTTGTTGGGCTAAACCTTTGTAGACACTTACTTTGCTTAAAGTGAAATTTCAAAAATTATTGAATACTTTATTTTTGCTGAATCATGCATGTACACTGTCAGCATTCTACATAGGTGCCAAGGTCGCTTAAAGGGTGATACGGTCAAAATTTGGTCAAGGGAAAACGCGTGTAAATTGGTGAAATCGTTTATTTAAAAAATCAAATTAAATTTATTTTTCAAGTTCAATTAGTATAAAATTCGGGAAAAATATTCAGTTAGGCTTTCGCTTTTCCAAATCCGAATTGCCGGGCCTCACGCATGACACCTGCCATCAGATTTTGTACAGCCACCTTGTCCACCTTCTTCGCCGCAGAAAGCCAGTTTGCCTTGAACTGCTGCTCGTCCTTAGCAGTTTTTTTGGTCTTCTTTAGGTTCCGCTTGACAATAGCCCAGTATTTCTCAATTGGGCGGAGCTCTGGCGTGTTGGGAGGGTTCTTGTCCTTCGGAACCACCTGCACGTTGTTGGTGGCGTACCACTCCATGGCCTTTTCACCGTAATGGCAAGATGCCAAATCCTGCCAAAACAGTACGGAACAACCGTGTTTCTTCAGGAAAGGCAGCAGACGTTTAATCAAACACTCTTTCACGTAAATTTCTTGGTTGACAGTCCCGGAAACTATGGAAATGCTGCTTTTCACGCCACAGGTACAGATGGCTTGCCAAACCAGATATTTCTTTGCGAACTTTGACAGTTTTATGTGCTTGAAAATATCTGCTACCTTTCCCCTTTCTTTTGCGGTATAAAACTCCTGTCCCGGAAGCTGCTTGTAGTCAGCTTTGACGTAGGTTTCGTCGTCCATTACCACGCAGTCAAACTTCGTCAGCATCGTCGGGGATCGCGCTTTGGCCGTCGTATTTTGTTCATCATCGCGATTTGGAGTCACTACCTTCTTGTAAGTCGATAGTCCGGCTCGTTTTTTGGCTCGATGCACGGTTGTAGACGATACACCCAGCTTATTTGCGGCATCTCGGAGAGAGAGGTTAGGGTTTCGCTTGAAACTACCGGAAACTCTCTTTGTCGTCTCAGCGGCTTCCGGTTTTCGATTACCCCCCGATCCAGGCTGTCGACAAACGTTCCCCAAACACTTTAATTACATTTGTAACGGTTGATTTGGCAACTTTTGGCCAGCTTTGCGTGCGAGTAACTCGGATTTTCGCTTGTTGACTCTTTAGCTTAGGTTGACGTATGAAATTGAGGATGGACTGCTAAAGGGTGATACGGTCAAAATTTGGTCAAGGGAAAACGCGTGTAAATCGGTGAAATCGTTTATTTAAAAAATTAAATTAAACTTCTTTTTCAAGTTCAATTAGTATAAAGTTCAGGAAAAATATTCAGTTAGGCTTTCACTTTTCAAAATCCGAATTGCCGGACCTCACGCTTGACACCTGCCATCAGCATAAGCGTAGGAAGGCCTCTGTGGAGGGGGCTTAGACCCCCCCCAGAAAAATTTTAGCCCCCCCCCCCAGAATTTGAAAACCTATTTACGATTTTACATTTTTCTAAAAATTAAACAAGTATATACAACCGCACAAAGTTCCGCTAAAGACTTTCATGCACAATCGAATTACTTTGGTTGTGGTAGCAGTTGCCTATGGCAATGTTTGAAATCTGATATTTATAAAATAAAGCTGTGGTTGAACTTTAGTTGAATAACTAAAGCTCCTTTATTATTTTGTTTAGTCTGGTTTAGTCAATTTAATTTAAAAAAGTAGTAATTGATACTATTCTTTCATAAATTCATATCTTAATAATGCTGCAAAAAAGCGTAGCCAAAAAAGAAGTGAGAATGTTCTTTTTGGGTCCGGAAGTGGTGCAAAATTGGCGGAGAAGCTATGAATGTAATATGAAATTGTCATAGAACGAATGTCCACCGTTTCAACAGCCGTTGCAATGAATTTGCATCACTTCTTAAGGTGTGATCCGAATTCAGTGTTTTGAATGTGAATTAAAAAATTTTGTTATATTTTCCCAATAATAAATTTTTATTTTTTTTATGATTTTTAATGCATTCTAACGCTTGTTTGAAACATTTTCACTCGAATATTTTCAAAAATTCTATAATGAATTTAGCATTTTTGTGGCAAAATTTGAAAAATTTGTACCATTTTATTTATTCTTACTTTTTTTTAAAAGAAAACAAAAAATTACGCATTAAAATATGAAAAAAATTAAGTAAAAAAACTTCCTGTGTAGTTAAAATAATTAACTTCTTTGTGAGGACATTTTTGGAAGTGCTTTTAAAGTTGTGCCTTTAGAACAACTCCCAATTTTTTTGCTGGGAAAAGTGTGGAACTGCTTTTAGTTGCTTTATTATAAATTAATTGTCGAGTTATTTTGATGCCTATATTGTTATTCATTTTTATGAAATAAAACATTATTGAACCTATAAGTTCATTCCTAGGGAGGCTATAGCCCCCCCCCATAGGAAAATTGTCTAGCTACGCTAATGGCCATCAGATTTTGTACAGCCACCTTGTCTACCTTCTTCGCCGCAGAAAGCCAGTTTGCCTTGAACTGCTGCTCGTCCTTAGCAGTTTTTTGGTCTTCTTTAGGTTCCGCTTGACAATAGCCCAGTATTTCTCAATTGGGCGGAGCTTTGGCGTGTTGGGAGGGTTCTTGTCCTTGGGAACCACCTCCACGTTGTTGGCGGCGTACCACTCCATGGCCTTTTTACCGTAATGGCAAGTTGGAAAATCCGGCCAAAACAGTACGGAACAACCGTGTTTCTTCAGGAAAGGCAGCAGACGTTTATTCAAACACTCTTTCACGTAAATTTCTTGGTTGACAGTCCCGGAAGCTATGAAAATGCTGCTTTTCAAGCCACAGGTACAGATGGCTTGCCAAACCAGATATTTCTTTGCGAACTTTGACAGTTTTATGTGCTTGAAAATATCTGCTACCTTTCGCCTTCCTTTTGCCGTATAAAACTCCTGTCCCGGAAGCTGCTTGTAGTCGGCTTTGACGTAGGTTTCGTCGTCCATTACCACGCAGTCAAACTTCGTCAGCATCGTCATGTACAGCCTCCGCGCGATCCCGGATCGCGCTTTGGATGTAGGTCGCGCTTTGGATGTAGGTCGGATGGTATTGTAAATGGGCCATATCGGTCCACTTTTACGTATAGCCCCCATATAAACGGACCCCCAAATTTGGCTTGCGATTGCTCTAAAAGAAGCAAATTTCATCCGATCAGGCTGAAATTGGGTACATTGTGTTAGTATATGGTATCTAACAACCATGCAAAAATTGGTCCACATCGGTCCATTATTATATATAGCCCTCATATAAACCGATCCCCCGATTTGGCTTGCGGAGCCTCTCAGAGAAGCAAATTTCATCCGATCCGTCTAAAATTTGGTACATGGTGTTAGTATATGGTTTTTAACAACCATGCAAAAATTGGTCCACATCGGTCCATAATTATATATAGCCCCATATAAACCGATTACCCGATTTGGCTTTCGGAGCCTCAAAGAGAAGCAAATTTCATCCGATAGGGCTGAAATTTCGTACATGGTATTAGT